>NC_048600.1:129292421-129444921 GCF_003668045.3 Cricetulus griseus | reverse complement strand
ATTTTACTTTTTGAGGCAGGGTTTCAAATTATCTTTGAACTGTTGCCTCAACAGGTCTTAGAATTTTTCAGTCTCCCTATTTGAGCCTCCCAAACAGCCAGCTGGGACTAGAGCCCTGTTGCTGCCGTTGTCCCCTTGCCACCTCTACCCTAAGCACTGGGGAGAGAACCCAGGACCTCCTGCACACTAGACAAGCACTGTGCCGCTAAGCTAACTTCCTAGCTCTAACCCAATATCGCATTGTTTTCAAGATTTATTTACTTATTTATTTGTGAGACAGGGCCTCACTATGAAGCCCTGGCTGTCCTGGAACTCACTCTGTAGGTCAAGCTGGCCTTGAACTCAGAGAAGTGGAAGTTGTGAATGACCCGGTGACTTTTTTGCTATCTGAAGGGACAGATGTCACCCTAACCCCCAAGAATGATTATCCCAGACTCTTCCTCCCTAGACCATTACCCGTCCTTTAGGGAGACGACACATGTACTCTATGGCCAGCTGATGTCTGTGTGACCAGAGACCACACTAGATTCTAGGTCACATGCACTGACTGTATAAAGGAGTCTCTATGTAGTCACACCGTAAGCTTTACTGTGCACCTGGAATTGAACCTCACTGTTGCCTGGAAACCTTACTCCGGAATTGTACTGCATTTTAAATATGCCGACAATGAACACCTGGCATTAGACTTGCCAAAGTCAATCTGTACGGGGTTTTCACTCTTCCCTCGGTCACTTCCCTGTAGGACACTTTCAGGGACCCTCCCTCACAAGACACTATTTTTAATGAAGCCTCATAAACCTATCGTCTTTTGTATCCACCACAGTGTATAACCCCTACCATTGATCTTCATGCCTTTTACTTGGCAATGCTGAAGCTAAACTCATTAACAGTCTCTCTGTTCCATCTCCTACAGCCCACCACTCTGTTGTCTTTATAAGCTTTGACTGGTAGGTATCTCGTGTAAGGGGAGCCATATAGCAGTTAACTCTTGGCTGTCTGGCTTAGGTCACTCAACACAGTACCCTGCAGGGTTACTCTCGCTGTAGGATGTCTCTCCACAGACTCCCCTTTAAAGGATAAATACTATTCCACTCTGTGCAGCAACCACATTTCTTGTTTGTTTTCTGGTTTTGTTTTTGTTTTTGTTTTGTTTTTTTTTTTTGAGACAGGGCCTCACCATATTGCTTTAGATGGCCTAGAATTCCCTATGCTGGCTTTGAATTCCCACAGCTTGAAATGAGGAACATGGCACAGCTGTCAGGAAGCAGACCAGAGTTGGGCTCCCAACATTCAACCCATGTCCTCTCCCTGTTGACAGTAATCACCAGGAATCCTATAAGCGCTGATAAGATACGGCTTCCTCCAATGAAGACACTGGCTGTTAGGGACAGGCTGCTCAGCCACCTTCTGCCCACACAGCCGCACAAGCACGGCCTGTCCTCAGCAAGCGCCTGGGAGAACACAAGCTTGGGGATTTGCAGGACTGGTTTCTCTTCATGCCGGAGCTTCAGTGTGACAGTCAACCATTAACCCTGGTGTTCCTGGCCTATGTGGCCCTGCCCCTTCATGCATGCTGGAAGCAGTGACCAGCATCCCAGCAGAAGTGACAGGATGGCATTTTTATGAGTTAGGAAGGACCAGGGCTTGTCCTGTTTTTGCTCTGTCTGTAGCTTTGCTTACTTGCTTGCTTTGGTGAACACAGCTGCCCTGTTCTGAGTCGCCCAGGATAGCCCCTTGTGACAAGGGACAGAGGATGGTTTTCATTGGATTCCTGCCCACAAGGGGTGCTGGCTGAGAAAAGGCAAGGGGTTTCTGTCATTATGGGGCTGTAGAGATGGCTCAGGGTCAAGAGAACTTGCTGCTTGTGGTTTGAATGAGAACGCCCCCATAGGCTCATATATTTGCATGCTTGATTCCCCCAGGTGGTGGAACTGTTTGGGAAGGGTTAGATGTGGTATTATTGGAGATGTGTCACTGGGGATGGCTTTGTGGTTTCAGAAGCACAAGGCAGGGGTTGGAGAGGTAGCTTAGTGGTTAAGAGCACCAGCTGCTCTTCCAGAGGTTCTGAGTTCAGTTCCTATAACTGTAGTTCCATGGGATCTGATGCCCTCTTCTGGTGTGCATACATGTAAATAAAACATCTTTATACATAAAATACATAAATAAATAAATCTGTAAAGCCCAAGGCATTTCCAGTTAGCTCTGCCTCCTGCTTGCAGATCAAATGTAACTGTCACCATTCCATGCCTGCCCGCTGCCGTGATTCACCATCTGGAACTTTAAGCCCCAGTAAACCCTTAAATATGTTGCCTTGGTCATGGTGTCTCTTCACAGGAAGAAAAAAGTAACTAAGACACTGCAAACTCATCAGATGGTTCCCAACTGCCTATAACTGCAGTTCACCAGGATCCATTGTCCTTCTGACTCCCATGAGTTCTGCAAGCACACAGTCACATACAGACAAGCAGGCAAGCACATACACACACAAATGGAATAATAAAAAGAATTAAAAGATAAAATGTTGTCATTGGAAAACCACAGCAAAAGTCCCCAGTAAACATTCTTTACTTCTCTAAATATGCTTTTATTAATCAACAGATGACAGTCTTTACTTCATTTTATGACACATAACTGGCCACTCCTTGCCAGGAATGGCGGGGTAAGAGGACTTGTTCAACAAAGCAATTCAAGAGAAGCTAAAGTCTCATGCCGAGTGTGTGTGGTGGCGTGTTCTCACCATCCCAGCATTGCAGAGACAAAGGCAGGGGCGTTGTACGGAGTACAGAGTCTGGGCCAGCCAAGGCTGCACATCAAGACCCTATCTCAAAACAGACTGCTGCACTTTAAACCCTGTGTTGGGCACACTTTATAACCCAACACTGGAGGCAGGGGGAGGGCTGCAAGTCCAAGGCCAGCCTGGGCTACACAGTGAGACCCTATCTCAAAACAATGTGTCTCAGCATCTTCACTATTTGAAAGTCCTTCCCAGATCCACATGTGGAGTGGCATCTGCTTCCTGGTCCTAAGTCATGAAACATACTCCATAGCTAGCAAGAATCCTGAGTGACACATGGCGTTCAAGGCAGAATCTTCCCACGAGGAGGGACGAGGTTGAGGACGAGGGAGACATGATTGTAAGAAGCTGAGGAAAGTGGGTGGGCAAACACCTCTGAGGGTTATAACTGACGACAAGCTTCCCTTATTCTCCAGCTTTACACTGTGAGGATCTGTAAACTTTACACCAACTCTGCCGGACTCAACATCATTCAACAGTAACGACAGGCAGCCGCTTGAACCAGCTCTGCGATATGACCAGCTGTGTTTCCCGGAGACATGGGCCTCATCGAATACTTCAGTAGTCAGAGCCTCGGGCCACAATGGCAGCAGCGTCCCACTCCACAGTGAAGAATGAAATGGTTCCAAAGAACCCAAATATCACCATGACCAGGAGCTGCCAGTGAAGGAGGAGGTAGTTGCTGTAGAAAAAAGCGACAGCTGCGCAGATCGACTAGAAGAAACCAGATAGACGACCAAGTGAGCCCAGCGCCACAGCAGCTCCAGCCAGTCTGCTACTTCTGCCCCAAAGGACACCTGTGACTGGCAGAGCCCATGGAGACAGACTTCACTGGTCACCAGCCCACGACTGTACCCCAAGCTTGGCCAAAAGCAACAAGCAAGTAAGTGGTGGGCGCTACAGTAAAGATAACGTGCCCAGAGTGAGAAGGATGGCCTGTGTGAGGAAAGAAAGGGTCTTTCACCTGAGTGCAGAGACCACAATTAAAATCTCTCACCCAGCCAGGCGTGGTGGCGTAGCCTTTAGTCCCAGCACCCAGGAGGCAGAGGCAGTGGGTCTCTAAGCTCAAGGCCAGCCTGATCTACAGAGTGAGTTCCAGGACAGCCAGGGCTACAGAGAAACCCTGTCTTGAAAAATAAAAACAAAACAACTGTCACCTAACCAAGCCCACTACACCTGGTTCTACTTACTTTACTTTCATTTAAAACCCAAGGGAAGAGTGACCAATGAAAACACGAAGTGCAATCCAGAGGTTACCTGAACAAACTTGAAGACTGCGAAGGCTGGTGCACTGTCTTCCGAGTAGAGAAAACCCAAAATGCTAAGCAGCTGGGTGTTGAAGCAGCTGTCTCCCAGGCCCAGCAGAAAGCTACAGAGAATGGCAACTTCTTTGCTGAAGAAAAGAAAAAAAAAAAAATACACATAAGACTGGGAAGATGGCTCAATGGTTAGGGGTGTAGGCCTGGGAAGACGGCTCAGTGGTTAGGGGCGTGTGCAGCTTCTGCAATAGCCCTGAGCTTGGCCCACAACCACTGGTGACTCCAGTATCAGATAACCTGATGCCCTCTTCTGAACTCAAACATTCACAACCTCACAAACACATACACATATAATTTAAATAAAAAATATGCCAGGCACACACTTTCAATCCCAGAGCACAGGAGGCAGAGTAAGGCAGACCTCTGTGAGTGAGTTCCAGGATAGCCAAACTATGTAGATCTCTACCCTGTCTCAAAAAAACCAAAAATAAAAATGAATCTTTAAAAGAAATTGAATGTATAGCACCAATATTATTACCACCAGAATATACAAACACGGCTCCCAGCAAAAGCACTGCTTACACTTGTTTTTTGTTTGAAGGGGTTGCTGGGGACTGAACCCTGGGCAGCCCCCTGCTACTGTACTACCTCACAGCCCTGCTTTGGAATGCATGACCCTCCAGCCTCAGCCTCCTCAGAGCTAAAGTCACAAGTGTGCACACATACCCCAAACAAGAGCAAATGAACACTAACATTTCTGAGGCCTTGTCTGTGCTATTGGGATTAAACCTGGGGCCTTGCAAATTCCAGGCCAACATTTCACACTCACAGTATCAGGAATCCAGCCCACCTCTTAGAATTTGTGCAGTAAGAAATTATGCTCAAGTGCACAGATCTTTGTGTTCTAGCAAACTCTGGTCTACTCTCTAGAAAGCAAATACTGTTTTTGGGCTCTCTTGGGTTGTGGGTTTATCCACAGACACTGCATCTATAATGAACCAACATCCTTATGTCATTTCTCTTTGTCCCTTCTCTAGCACTGGGATAGTTCCCTGCTCAAAAAGCAGAGAATGAAATACTGATCAGACCCTTCTGCACTCCAGCATAGACCAAGGGAGACCGGTAGGGGAAAGGTTAAATGCAACCCCATTGCAAAACTCCCTTGGGACACTCTGGGTCTGAGTCAACTCCTCCCTAGCTCCATCTCCACAAAGCCGACAGACTCTGAGGAGGACTAAGTGCTCCATTTCAAACCTCCAGCCATTCACTCCTCCTGCCCATCCCAAACCACTCAAAAATGGCAGCCACTGTACCTGGGCCTGATGTATGAAATGCTGTTAGTTCCTTCCACAGGAGCAATGGGTGCATCTCCAGGCATGTTGAGAAAGATCAAGTAAAAGGCTACAAAGTGCACCAGGGTACCTAGAAGAACCACTGGATTTCTCCCGAAGCGATTATTCTTGCTCAGCAGGCCGAAGAGGCTTCCACCTGTGGGTTAGGGCAAACATTTCAGAGGTCTCCACCCATCGCTAAACCAGTCACAGGTTATGATGAATGAATCTCAGATGTCCAATACCTGCCCCCAAACAGGCCAAACAGTAGGAATGAGCACAGCATTCACAGCTAGCCATCAACATTAGTGTGTTTCTAGACAGCACCCTTCTTGCTGTTCTTTTCGGCAGTTACATTATCTAAACAACTTCCTTTGCATTTCTGCTAATCAGAGAACTAAAAGGGCGCAGCTCATCAACTACTACTGTTGTTTTGAGACCAGGTTTCAGGTAGCCCAGACCTGGAACTGCTGCTCCTGCCTCCACCTTCTGTGGTGGATTCACGGACGGACGCATGTCACCCACCCCAAACTTCTGTTAGAATCATAGCTTGTCCAGGAGTCAGGACTGGAAGCAATCACTGGGAACCCGCAGACTGCTATAAGCTTACCAGCTTACCGAGTGGCAACAGAGGCTTTCAGGACGGTTCACCCATCATAGCTTAGTGCCAAGGCAGCCAGCATGTCTGTGAGTCCTTGTGACTGAGAAGACTAAGGGGGAGGGGAGCAACAATTCAAGGCCTGCCCCAACTACAGTGAGTTCAAAGCCAGCCTGGGTAACTTTGTGAGATTCTGTCTCAGAATTTTAAAAATGGAGTGGGGTAATGCTGGCTCAGTGGTGCAGTGCTTGGTCTCGTATGTACAAGGCTCCAGGTTTAATTCTGAACGTAAAAAATAAAAAAAAGTTAGCAGTCAAAAACCTTCTAATGTGAGCCGGGCAGTGGTGGTGTACTTTAATCCCAGCACTCGGGAAACAGAGGCAGGTGGATCTCTATGAGTTAGGGGCCAGCTTGGTCTACTTGGTCTTGGTGAGTTCCAGGACAGCCAGAGCTACACAGAAAAAACCTGTCTCGAAACAAAACAAAACAAAACAAGCCTTCTAATGTTGGGCTGGAGAGCCAGCTCAGTGTTTGGTTAAGAGCTCATGTTGCTCCTCCTGAGGACCTGAGCTTAATTTCCAGTATCCACATCAGTGGCTTACAATTGCCTACAAGCCCTGTCCCAGGAGAATCTGACACTGCTGACCTTTGTGGGCACTGGAATTCATGTGCATATACCTCCCCATACACATAACTAAAATAATAAAAATAAATAAAAAAACAAACAAGACAAAAAAAACCTTCTAATGTAAACAGGGCTTGGTGATACATACCTGCAACAAAGTTTGAGGCTAGCTTATTCTATATAATGAGTTCCAGGTCAGCCAAGAGCTACATAGCAAGACCATCTCAAAACAAATAAAAAAAGTAACTAGGGTAACTAGGATTAATGACAATTGTCTGTAGGTTGCAAAATAGCTGGTAGGAAGGATTTGGAAAGCTCCATAACACAAAGAAATGATGAACACTTGAAGTGCTGATGTGCACAGTACCCTGACCTGGGATCCGGTTGTCACACTGCACCCCAGCCACTTGTGCTCGTAGTAAAGCCCCTCTGGAGAACAGGGTGGGGTCCCTAGCAGTCTGTTAACCTGTATTCCTCTTCATGAACAGAGTACACACCATTCTCCTGAACTCCATGAGGTATTTTTAACCCTGAATTTGAAGCCAAGTGAGACAGGGTGGCTTGGGACCCCCAGCTTGTGATTAGTCTGAGGGGGGTGAGCTACGGGACTGTCACAGGCACTTAGACACGGCTTTAACTACAGCACTGACTTCACCTGTGCCCACAGGAACTGAAGGCAGGGGAAAGCCTGGCCCCACCTTTACTTTCTGGCCATCTCTGCTACCCGGCACTCTGAGTGCACTCTGACTTACCCTGCACACACACATTAGTTGCTATGAGAGTCTGTGAAAACTGACGCTATCCAACCTGTCTCATCCCACTTTGAGACTGAAAGCACAAAGCTACGAGTCCTAAGGGACATTACTGTCAGTGTCCTACTCCAGACCCCCACAAAGGTGCCAGCCAGTCTCCAGCCAACCATCTGAACTGTAGAAACAGCAGAGCCTTACAGACAGTTCACCCTGTGATGACATCACCCCAAGCAGGAGCACTCCCTCCATGAGCACCAGATGGTCCCCTCGAGCAATAAAGAACTCTCTAAACTGCCTTGCAGAGCCAGAACTGCAAATCTGACCATGGAGCATTAAGGCTGCCTAACTGCACACCTCCAGCCCAGGCCCCATCACCCAAGCAACAAGGAGGGCAGGGAAGACTGGGTCGGGGGTGGGGGAGTGTTGGAGGTTAGGGAGAGACCCTGTCTCAAAGAAATAGATGGAGAGTGATAGAGACATCCGCTAGTGGCCTGTGTGCACACACTGCATAAAAACCCAAGTAAGTTAAAAGAAAATAGTGATGATAGGAAATTAAAATGTACCATTTGTATTAAAAATAAGGAGGGAAAACACAAACTCAAGGACAGAGACTTAAGATTTCTATCTTTATTATATGTTTTTGGTTTCCTTTCTTTTTGAGACAAGGTCTTAACTAGCTGACCCCAGACTCATCAGACAACCAAGGATGACCTTGAATTCCTCTATCACCCTGCTTCCATCTCTCAAGACTCAAGAGTGAGCCGGGCGTTGGTGGCGCATGCCTTTAATCCCAGCACTCGGGAGGCAGAGGCAGGTGGATCTCTGTGAGTTTGAGGCCAGCCTGGTCTCCAGAGCAAGTGCCAGGATAGGCTCCAAAGCCACACAGAGAAACCCTGTCTCGAAAGAAAACCAAAAAAAAAAAAACCCAAAAAAAACAAAAAACAAACAAACAAAAAAAACAAAAAACCTCAAGAGCGTAGTCCTGAGTCATCATATCTGTCCCTTCTTCCTTTTTAAAACGGAAATATGTCCAGGCTAAGATTAACCTTAAACTCCTACAGAACCAGCTTTCTAGTCTGACTTTGAATAAAAGAGTTTTTTTTTTGAGGGGGGGGTTGGAGGGTTTGGAGACAGGGTTCCTCTGTGGCTTTGGAGGCTGTAACTCTCTTGTAGATCCACCTACCTCTGCCTCTGCTGGGATTAAAGGCATGGGCCACCACCGCTCAGCTGTTGTTTTTTATTTTGTTGTTGTTGCTTTTTTTCCCACAGGGTTTTACTTTGTTAACACCTAGCTCCATAGACCAGGCTGGCCTCAAATTCACAGGGACCTGCCTGCCTCTGCTTCTCAAATGCTGAGATTAAAGACATGCGCCACCACCGCCCAGCGCATAAAATGTTTTTAAACTAAAAAACAAAATGCAAACCAACCTACCTAAAATTTCTCCAATGCCGATGAAAATTCCAGAGAGTCCAATCAGGCTTTTCTCTTCTGTCCCAAATTTGTTTATGGCCCCAATACAGGTCCCGTACACCCCAGAGAAGAATGTGAGCTCCAGACCTCAGGGAGAGAAAACCAACATTAACCAGTTACACAGCCACTGTCTTGGGAAGAGAAACCAGCCTTAACCATTACACAGCCACTGTCTCAGGGAGGGAAACCAGCTTTAACCATTTCACAGTCACTGTCTCAGGGAGGGAAACCAGCTTTAACCATTACACAGCCACTGTCTCCTTTTCTGACTTCTGCTTGTGTCCAGTAGCAGCTGAGCTCGACACATACCACATGAACAATAAACGATAACTCAGAGACTAAAGTACTTCCCAGGTGAACAGCTTTATGCTGTGTAAATGACCTGATGGTCCTCTCTGAAAGCCTACACCAACTTAACTCCCCACAGTGGCTTTACAGGCACAGCCTTCAGGTGATGGCCTACAGGATGGGTCCCTGGTGACAAGACACACCAGGGTGGCTTGCCTCCTGCTCTCTGCAGCCCGGTGACCACACAGCAGGATGGCAGCTAGAAGAGCCCTCCCCAGAACCTGACTGCGCTGACACCTGCTCCGATTTCCTAGGTTCTGATGCCGAGCTACTATGCCAGTCTCATGGTTGTCACACAGCTCGTTTACCTGTGTAGGCAGTCGTAACGCTTAGAAGGAGCATCTCCTTGGTGACACATAACTTCAGAGACTTTTCTGGAAGGAGAAAAATTGGACAGCCTTAGCTAGATTTTAATTGGCAACCAAAAGTTCTAAAAACCATTTCCCTCAGCCAGAGCATTCTTCATCACCAAAGCCAGTAAACAACCTAACTTTTCAGATTAAAATGCAGGAGGCATGAACTAAGTCTGCCCTGTAAATAGAATGTTTATTCACAGTGCTTAAATATGGTCTAGAGACACAGTGTCCTCATGGGTTTTTAGCTCTTAATAACCAGAGGGGAGAGGAAAGAAGCCAGAATAACACTAAACACACTAAAATACTTGAGTAGACACGCAGACATACCCAGGGAGTCTGTAGGTTGGGGTTGGAACCACCTGGAGCTTCCTGACTCACAGAGTCTGACGGCAGACCCAGGTCTGCAGTTGAGGTTCCTGACCCTTTTGTCCCCCAAGAATTAGAATTACAAGGCTGAATGGAGGGATCTATAGGTGTCAGGCAAGCCTGAGCTACGCAGTGAAAACCAGTCTTAAAAAAAAGCTGCTAAATTGCTGTTTCCGTGAGTTTCTCTTCAGTCTTCTGACCACAAGCAGATCTTCTGGCAGACAAGTTCCTAGACTACAGGTTGGAAAGCCAGAGCTCCAATGGTGGTGACCTCCTGTTTTAGTCGGGGAACTTGGCTATAACCTATTTACTTATAACCAAACCCCAATTTGTAATTAAGAATGCATCCCTGCAACACAGGAAATGTATAAAAGCCAGATTAAACAGCTCTAATGACAGGGCATCCATGTCTTAGGTCCTTCCTAAAAACAGGTCTTGTACCATCTGAGCCAGGCCACAGCTGGCAAAAAGAGACCTCACGACTCATAAATCCCCAAGGGCCACATGCACTGGGGAGTCCTGAGAACTGATGGCCTACAGCAGTCTACTCCCAAGAAGAGTAACTACCTCAGCAAGGGTCTCTCCTGGGAAGCAAAGAGGCCGTGGGCAGACACCGGAGTCAGAAGCCGGCCTGTGTCCAAGGGAATGCTTGACTCCGTGTGAATCACTGACCGCCTGCTAAGTCAATCCAGGCTCAAATCCACTCCAGCCACCTCTGACCATCTTCTGGTTGCCCTTTGGTGGCACTTCCTGACAGCCTGCTGTGCAGTCAGTGAGATGGCACTACTTGTTTGTAAAAGTGCCCGCCTGGACACTGATAATCACACGTTCCCGGCTGCCAACTACTAAGCTGCCCACTCCCAATCTCAGGAGCAAGGCGTGCTCTCCATCTCATCTTATGGCCAATGGATAAAATTCCCTCCACGCTCCAGAACTGTGTTTACTTGTGAACAGCTCTAGTGGAATTCATACAGGTCCCGGAAAGCTCGGCTTTCTTCTCTGGAATGGAAGAGTCAATCATGGCTGGCTACAGAACCCTCAGAACCACCCATGAGCACGGCAGCAAAAAACCATACAGAAAGTTTACTGGAGTCTGTGGCCGGAAAAAGAATGCTCAGTGAGCAAGTGTGGCTGCTCTTGCTAGCTCCCGGCTCACTGGAGCCATGGCTCTGCTCCAAGGAGCAGCCTGCTGCGGCTTGCTCTCAACTCCCAATGTCAGCACACGGAGTCCCCCCCCCCATACCTGAGGCCTCTTCCCACCCCACCCTTGCACCTCCTTAGGTGGGCAGCAATCATTCACTCCTCACATCCCCATATTAGAGAGACAGTGGTTCAAAGACCGATACATTTTAGAAGTGCGTACCTGCAAGACTGAAAACACTGGGGGATCATCGATCCAAAGTTACCAGGGAAATGGGGAGGTAACTTCCTGCAGACAGAGAATACTTACTAAACGCATCTACTGCCTTCGTCACTTTGTTCTGGGCAGACCTGGGAAGGTAAAGAAGACCGTTTGCCCTCTTTGGAAACTACAAAGAGAACAAAAGCAGTATGTGACTAATGGCCACCCGACTTCCATCTAGATTTGTAAAATCCATGGCACACTACCTTAAGCTCACTACTTCAGAGTCACAGGCAGGTGGATCTTGGGGAGTTCAAGGCCAGCCTGGTCTACACTGCTAGGGCTGGCACAATGAGAGCAGAGGCTAGCCCACTGCTAGGGCTGGCACAATGAGAGCAGAGGCTAGCCCACTGCTAGGGCTGGCACAATGAGAGCAGAGGCTAGCCCACTGCTAGGGCTGGCACAATGAGAGCAGAGGCTAGCCCACTGCTAGGGCTGGCACAATAAGAGCAGAGGCTAGTCCACTGCTAGGGCTGGCACATGCTCAGCATTTTTGGCAAAACAAAGGCCCAGAAGTTTCCTGCGTAGGAGACAGTTCAAGATGAGAGCAGGCTGAGCAGGCTGAGCAACGTTCCTAAGAACTACACCGTGCCACGGGTTTGCCACGGGTGCACCACACCGGTCTCCAATTTCTGCTGACTAATGCTGTAACACACAGTGCTGATAATCCAATCCCAGAGTGCACCTACACAGCATGTCAGCCGTGCTTGGTGACATCATCTTATGGCTCGACTGTCATATAGCAGTCTGTCACTAACAGAAACCCTACATGTGATGCATGACTGTATGGATGTAACACAGACTGCATGTAACATATACTCAAGCCAAGGACGAGACCTCTCCTTCACTTTAAATACTCTCAGTACATGTTTGAAAATGGACAGTTTTATGCGCTGTTTGTTTGCTTGCTCATTAAAAAGGCAACACAGAAGCAGGGTGGAGTGGCACACACCCTTAATCCCAGCCCTTGGGAGGCAGAGGCAATTCAATCTCTGTGAGACCAAGCTGGTCTACATAGTGAGTTCCTGTTTCACAAAACAAAAACAAAAGGCAACACAGAATGCTCAATGTAAAATTTTAACAATGGACGATGAGCTTTAAGAAAACTCTTCATGAGGCCGGGCGGTGGTGGCGCAAGCCTTTAGTCCCAGCACTCGGGAGGCAGAGGCAGGCAGATCTCTGTGAGTTCGAGACCAGCCTGGTCTACAAGGGCTAGTTCCAAGACAGCCTCCAAAGCCACAGAGAAACCCTGTCTCGAAAACTCTTCATGATTTGTCAACTCAAAAACAAAATTAAGTCTTTTTCTCCACCCCACCCCCTACCCTGAATCTAAATGATACTTAAGACAAATTGCCTATGACTTCTGGTTTGCATGGCTTTTTTTTGTTTTTTGTTTTGTTTTTTTTTTTTTCGAGACAGGGTTTCTCTGTGTAGCTTTGGATCCTATCCTGGCACTCGCTCTGGAGACCAGGCTGGCTTCGAACTCACAGAGATCCGCCTGCCTCTGCTTCCCGAGTGCTGGGATTAAAGGCGTTTGCTGCCACCAATGCCCAGCTTGTATGGTTTTTGAAACAAGTGTTATATAGCCCAGGCTGGCCTTGAACCTGCTGTGCAGTAGAGGGTAACCTAATCCTTCTGCCTCTGCCCGCCCAAGGTACTGGGATTACAGGCATGTGCCACTATGCTTGGTGGCCTTCCATACCTGAAATAATGTCACTACTGAAATATGTCAGGTAACTGGGTATGCTGGCACTCACTTGTGATCCCAGCAGCAGAAGGCTGATGGAGGATCAGCTAGCCTAAGCTAGTAGTGAGATCCTATCTCCAAATCAGAAAGAAATGTGTTTGGGTAATTATAGTATTGGAAACCTTTCACAGCCTCTCTTCTACAGTCTTTCCCTTTCTCTGTCCTCCATGGCTCTCCTTCATCTTTAACATTCCCCTATGTCTGTCTGTCTGTCTGAGAGTATCACATGTCAGCTGTGGTAAACAGTCTAGTAATCCCTAGACCACGACTGCTCAAAATCTACTCAAACACTAAGAAGAATGTTCCAGGCATCTTACTCAGGGGCTTCCATGTCCTGGTCATCGCAAGACTCCTCTTCCCCAAGGACATTCTCAGGGTCCGGTTTCCGAATGAGAAAGAACAGAACTGTCCCCACGAGGCTTATCACTGTCAGGGCAATGAATACTGTCCTCCGGTCGTTCTCTAGGGACAAGAGGAGAGAGTGGACGGCGATGATGAAACAATGCCAGTTAGTGCCGTGTCCGCTGGTTATTGCTAGGCAGCAAAACACTTCCTTGTTATATTTTTATTTCAAGGCATCAGTAAAAATTTAGGAAGAAATAGCCACTTTTATGTTTGTCTTTCAGCTAGAGGTAAGCTAACAAGCCAAAGAAGCAACAGAACAAGAACAGAACTGTCTCTTCCAACTGCAGGAGGGCCCAGATCCAACCACGGAACACTCACAAACCCTCAGGAGCCTGGCTACCATGTGCACACTCAGCAAAGCACAACCATGAACTCTGACCTTCACTTAATGAAGCTGAGGCAAAAGCTTATGAAAAAGCAAGTATCTGTAGGGACCTTCAGGGTGCTAAAGGTCACAGGAATGACAGAGCAGTGACCAACACTTCTGTAGAACTGCTGCTCTGCTGTCAAAACCATCTCAATAAAGCAATGTGAATAAGACCAACCTGAAATGTGAGTTTTCCCTTGCCAGGCAAAATATATGTAGAGATTTCCAAAGAACAAGCTGTGGGGGAGAAAGGGAGAAGACGCTGGGGATCACTGGAATCCTTGGGGGTGGGGGTGGGGTTACGTTTACTTGTTCATTTACTTAAAACAGGGTCTCTGGCTGGCCTGGAACTCAGAGACCTACCTGCCTCTGCCTCCCCCAGTGCTGGGATTAAGACTCGGGCCATTGTGCCCAGCTCATACTTAAGGCTTTTAAAACATCACTGCCATTATCTGAAGAGGGGAAGAGGGGAAGAGGTAGGTGTGTGTGTGTGTGTGTGTGTGTGTGTGTGTGTGTGTGTGTGTGTGATTTTAAAGACCCTGCTTGTCCTAGGTTACTTAACATTATCAACTCCACCTGACTTTTCTGAGACTTTAACGACCCAGATGCATGTGACTCAGCCCCGCCCTAGAGGACATGACTCACTGACACATGTGACTACTGGGACTCTCCAAGTAAACTGGAAGCAAACTCATGCCACCTGTAAAACCCTAAAATTTAAGGACTCTATGAACAAGCTTGGGATTTAAATATCCATCTCCAACTGTTTGGCAGACTTTCCTGAGGAATGGCCAGTCACTGACTGTCCTGTTTCTTAATCTCTACCCCTTAAGACTAAACTGCACCAGGCATGGTGAGGTGCACCTACAGCCTCAGCTACTTGGGAGGCTTGAAGCAAAATGACCACGCTGAGTGGAGGAGTTCAAGGCCAGCCTAGTGAGACTCCTAATCAGCTTCAACCAAACACACACACACACACACCCTACCACCAACCATGAACTAAACATTCAAACCAAAATTCTTTTAAAAATTTGTATTACATTTGGCCGTTTGCAGATGGCAGGAGGTGCATATGGCAGTGCTACAGTATACAATAGGAGAACAGTCCTTCTCTCCTCCTACCATGAGGGTCTAGGGATAGAACTCAAGTCCTCAGGTCTGGTGGCAGGCTTTTATCCACGGAGCCATCTGCATGCTCTAGGCTAGCCTTGTACTTACTGCAATCTCCCTGCCTCTACCTCCTGGGTGCTGGAATTACAAGTCCACCACACTACTCCAAGCCTTTCAGGACACACTAGTGACACCCAACAGTCCCAAGCAGAGTGGCCAATGCTGCTGCTCTTTCCTTTGAAACATCTCCTATGCTGTGCTGTTCGGAAGTAGCACCACTGTTCTCCCTTCTGAATTTGCTGTATTTATTAACAGCTGTCAGACAGCCCAGCTTGGCAGGAAGGACATGGCTAACGGACTCCAGATAACCATATTTACATGGGTTAACTTTCAGTCTCCATTTTCTCATCTGTAGGATACAGATAATGCCTTCTACCTAAGTTTGTGTGAAGATAATATGAAATTAAACAAATAACCCAAAAGACCTAAGATGCAGAGGATGCTAAATACATGGAGGTTAATATTTTGTTCCCTAACTTTAAATTTTAGTAAAATAGTCACATCAATTCATAAAGTATGAATCTGTACCCCACACAATAAAGTACAGGTAAATGATGCATAGAGAAACCCACAGACAGACTGAGCTCCAAAGGGATTACCTGGATTGTAAGAGTGCCCAGAAAATCCCACTGTTTCTCCCGATTGTGTGCTCATCGGAATTTATGGTCAGGCAGTTTCCTTGTGCTGTCCAAAGCACTAAAATTCAAACCAAAAGCTCGTCAAAGGAAGGACATCAGGCAGTTTCCTGAGTATCATGTAAACAGCACCCATACCCCGGGAAAGCAGGCAAAGGCGATCCATGCTCACCAGCAGCTGCAATTCCAATGAAAACAGAGGCCGTGTAGAAGGACCATGGGAAAGGCTGGATAAAAACGGCAATGTACATGCTAAAATACAACAGGTCAGTGCATTACAGTCAAACAGTACGTGACACAGAACGCTGAGGTCCTCACAGGTTCTCAGCCTCAGCTTCCACCTGGAAAGCACTTTCTTGGATTGTGCTTTTGGAAAAGGATACATGTGAATTGATTTTGGAATTTTAAAAATTTTTTTCTTTTGCTCCCAGAATAGAGATCAAGCTCAGGCCTATGCATGACAGGCAGATGCTCGGCCACTGAGCCTCCTGCAGCCCAAGCCACTTACTGCTGTTTACCACCTCAAGCTTGTAAATGCAGATTTCACAGGTTTGCAACAGCTTCCACCATGAGCTCAATGAAGGATGAAGCTCAAGCTAGAAACATTTCTCCATTTCACATAAGTCTGCTCACTCACTTAACAGAAAGGGAACTTATTTCATGGAAGGTTCTTTTCAACCCTCACAGAAAGAGGGTTTTGCATTCTAACTATTAATAGTGAGACAAAAGCTGATATGCGCCAGACATGCAGGAACCTGATGATAACATCAGGCCTCTGAAGGCTAGGCCAGGAGGATGGCCAGTTCAGGGCCAGCCTGGGTCTGTGCTATGGTGAGACCCTGTCTCAAACACAAATCCAACTTGACACACACTCATTGGTTAGAAATACAGTGTTCCTGGTGCTGGAGAGATGGCTCAGCGGTTAAGAGCACTGGCTGCTCTTCCAGAGGTCCTGAGTTCAATTCCCAGCAACCACATGGTGGCTCACAACCATCTGTAATGAGATCTGGTGCCCTCTTCTGTCCTGCAAGGATACATGCAAGTGGAACACTGTATACATAATAAATAAATATTTTTTAAAAAGATAAAAATAAAAATACAGTGTTCCTGAGCAAAAAGCAGAGCGCCAGAAACAACTACTCTCCACTGTACTTGAAAGATGGGCTAAAGTGTGTGCCCTAAATTAAACAGGGGAGGGGGGGGAAGAATTACTCACCTATAAAACAAGCCACTGACGAACATAGAGATTTGAGGTCCTATGATGGCAACCACAGAGGGAGTAATCAAATTGGAAGCAGAGAACACGCCGTAAATAATTGCCAGGCTGCTCACAACATACAGAAGGGAAAAGAACAAAACCCTTAAGTAACATCTCAAAGGTTCACTTTTAAAATTCTACTTGTGGCCAGCCAGATGGCTCATCGGGTAAAGGCACCTGGTGCCAAGCCAGACGACCTGAGTTTAGTTTCCCAGAACCTACACTGTGGAAGGGGAGAACCAACTCCTGAAAGTTTGTCCTCCGACCTCCACACTCACACTCTGGTGTGTGGGAACTCATATACACATGTACAAACTAAGATAATGTAAAATTCTATTCATGATATGTAAATTTTATAATTTTACAAAAAACTTCCATAGACTTTAGTCAGAATTTATATGTATATCCGTAAAGACCACATTGAAGTTCTCACTTACACGACATACAGAAATACATATTTACTTTGTAAACATATTCATTATTGATAGATGGATAGAGTTTTTGTTGAGACAGGGTCCTATTATGTAGCCCTGGCTGGCTTGAAACTCACTGCATATAGCCCAGCCTGAGTTTGAACTCATGCAATCCTGCCACAGGCTCCCAAGTGCTAGGATCACAGACATACAACGTAACACTGGTGTTTTTGTTTGCTATGACATGTTCTTTAAAGCTAGGCCTGTCTGGTCTCAAACCTGCAGCAATACTCCTGGCTGGCTGTACCAGGACACTGTTGGGATTACAGTCATGTGCCACCACCAACTGTCTTGTATTGAATATTTGTACCATGTTTCCTTCAGCAAGCTTGCCTGTAACATAATTCCAGGTACTGGTTTTAACAACAGTGAATGTTAACAAGCAGTGTGCCAAGGACTTTACAGGTACTTCCTCTTTAAAATCTAGATGCTATAGAAAACGCATTACTACACACTTTGTAGAAAACAGAATTGCAGTGAATAAGTTGCCCCGGTTCAACCAATCATAAGTTAGGTGAGTATAGATCCAGCCCTGGGGATCTGCTCCAGGGGTCTAGTTAAGCAGTCTACTACTCATGACAACTTCTGTTAGCTGAACGGCATCTCTTTGCTATAAATGACAAGCTGAGTTAGAACTTGCTTACTCTAGAATTTATTTTATTCACTAGACATTTTTCAGTCACTCCCAGCCCTATTACATATACTCACTTAGGTTATATGCATACATCATCTATGTAGATTATTTATATGGACAATTGTTACAGCACTATATAGCCAGGGCTGGCTTTAAATCCACAATTCTGCTTGAGCCTCCCGTGTACTGGGATTGCAAACACACACAGCATGCCTAAAACCCTACTACACATATCTCCTTTTTCTCCCCCTTACTACACGTATCTTTTTTCTTTTTCTCTTGGAGATAGGGTCTCTCTACATAACTCTGGCTGTACTGGAAATCACTCTCTGGTATAGGCTGGCCTTGAACTCAGAGATTCCCCCCCAACCCCAAATCCTGAGATTAAGGCTACACCACCACCTTATCCTGTTTACTACATATATCTTGAACAGAACAGAGGGGCACTAAAGCTTTTTTTTTTTTAGACAGGGTATTGTTTTGGAGCCTGTCCTGGAACTCTCTTGGTAGACCAGGCTGGCCTGGAACTCAGAGATCTGTCTGCCACAAGTGCTGGGATTAAAGGCGTGCGCCACCAATACCCAGCTACTAAAGCCATCTTGAGGGTCCTGATTTCATTTATTAGGCAGTGCTTATATCTGTAAATTCAAAGTAAATGTTTCTTTGGCTTCCATAAGCTGCTCAGATATTAAATGTATTCTTTCATTTGTTCTTTAAAGTACACAGAAGACACAGTACTACAAAGTTCCAACAGTACTAACCACCTAAAAAATGGACACTAACTTCTACTTATCCTCAGATACCATATACTAGATTTGGGTAATAACCAAAATAAAAAGAGTCTGGGGCTGGGTGGCCATGACACATGCTTTTAATTACAGCATTCAGAAGACAGAGGCAGACACATTTCTGAGTTCAAGGCAGCCTGGTCTACAGGGTGAATTCCAGGGCAGCTAGAGCTACACAGAGAAATCTCTCAAAAAAAAAAAAAAAAAAAAAAAAAAAAAAAAACCTTAAAAAAGTTTTGGAATTGGGGGACAGGGTAATAGCAAAGCTATAAGCACGGAGAAATTAAGAAAAGTAGCCAGGCACGGTAATGCATGCTGTGATACCAATACGGGCTCCAGTCCAGTCTAGGCTACGGGTAAGACCTTATTTCTCTTTCTAAAGTTTCGGTTTTTGGTTTTTTTTCCCTCTCTCTTTTTTTTGGGAGGGGGGATTTTTCGAGACAGGGTTTCTCTGTGGCTTTGGAGGCTGTCCTGGAACTCACTCTTGTAGACCAGGCTGGCCTCGAACTCACAGAGATCCGCCTGCCTCTGCCTCCCGAGTAAAGGCGTACACCACCAACGCCCAGACCTTTCTAAAGTTTTTAAATCAATCAAATTTATAGTGTGTGTGTGTGTGTGTGTGTGTGTGTGTGTGTGTGTATAACCCAGAATCCTGACACGTATACATACTAGAGATAAACATGTACAATCCTTGTCAATTAAAAGTCTTTTGCCTGGAGATGATCCCAGTACTCCGGAGACAGAGGCATACAGTATGAGTTTGACAAAGTGAGGTCCAGGACAGCCAGGGCTACACAGAGAAACCTTGTCTTGAAAAAAAAAATTACAAATTGAAAATGAAACTACAATGATCATGAAATTACAAAAGCCACGAAGAACTGATGTTTCAGCAATTACAGCACTGTCTAAGATTAGAATGTGATAGACAAGGCTTGTATGCACATTGAACAGGGAACACTCCACTGTCTTTAGTGCCATGATCTCAGCAAAGCAACTGGGCTCATTGAAATAACTAGCGCAAGGTAGCACAAAGCACTCAAGTTCTGAAGCCAGGTTTTCAATCCCAAAGTCTGAGTCTACAGAAAACCTGAAGTCATCGTCTTAGAAACAAAATAAAAACAAAAACCCTACCATCACAGTCACTTATTTTGGGGGATGGAGGCATTCCTGGCCTATCATTTTTTAATGTCTCATTTTTCAATTTATGTATATGTAAGGATGTGTTCCCGTGTGGAAGTCACATGACAATCTGCAGGTTCTGGGGATTAATTCAAATAGCGTTGGAGGCAAGGGTGGCTGTATCTGGCTGGCCCTAAAGTCAGCAAAAGACAGATTTGACACAACCGCTGCTTCTCAGAGTTTTGAATAAAATCACATGTAAGTACAAAAGGAATTACTACTATTCAGTTACAACACTTTATTGCAGGCTTTCCTGAAGAGATGTATGGGACTATGACATGCAAAATAAAACCATGCACAGTACAATACCTGGTATATCCACTGCCATGAAAATCTGTGCTATTTAAGCTCCTGATGACAGTTTGCTGTGTGGAAGATAAAACTAATCAACGAAAACGCCTTGCCATCTCCCTCCCCCTTGGAAAAACTAAGTGCTTGGAAATTCTTATGATTCACGGTGCTCACTATGTACCACCCAAGTCCATCATGAGAGGAGAAAAGATACTCAATTGCAGAACAAAAACTTGGGACGGGGAATCCGCAACCAGATGTACCTACACTGGGGTTTCGTGCCTCAGCCACTCAAGCACTAAACGCAGAGTTTAATACGGACAAAAATTAAAGTAACTATGGAGCAATCAAACTCCAAGCCGCATCTGAGTCACAAACGGCAGTGTCTAACACCCCGTAAAGGAGAAATGTCTGGTACACGACATCAAACTAAATCACAGAAAACAAGGAAGAGTAGGCTAAAAGAACAGGAGGTGCAGTCTTGGCGTGGTAGCGGACATCAACGTTTATTGTCACATCTGGAGTGCATCCTGATAGGTATTTCAGAGGGGGGAGGACAAATTCCAACTCACCGCCACATTTCCACAAGTTTGAAAGGCGGTGAACATAAACATAAAGGCAACTCCTAAGATAACGATGTTGAAAAGCTTTTTAGATTCCGGGGACATTCTGGCTCCGCTTGGTCGGAGATCAGCAGCAGCCCGGGGCAGTCACCTCTCCTCCTCCAGGAGCCGAAGCCCCGGACGATCCTGAGGGAAGAAACGAGATGAGAGAGCCAGGCAGCCAGAGCGCCCGAAACGCGGCGGCCTTAGGAGAAAGGTCTCCGCACCCGCACAGTTCCGGCGATCGGGGGACGTGGCCGGGTGGATAGGAGACCCGGGGCCCGCACGCAGCAGCTCCCAAGTTGCAAGGCTCGCCGGGGCAAGGACGATTAGCAGCAGCCGCGGGGGCCGCCCTCCCGGCCTGGCTCACAGGGGATCACGAGACCGGTCAGCTGACCGCAGCGTGGGCGCAGGGCCCGCTGGGAAATGTAGTCCCGGTGGGGATGGGGGGGATCACGTCTGCGCAAGGCGGCGAGCGCGTGCTTCGCTCCTCGTCCCCGGGGGGAGCGAACCCGCGTGCCGCGAGCTGAAGACGAGGTCGGCGGGGAGGGAGGGGACTGAGGTGGCGGGGGACGCAGAGAGGCAGCTGCGAAACCAGTGACGGAGTTGGGGCCGAGGGCTGGGCAGGACGGTGCGTGGAGCTCGGGTATTGGCGTGGGGAAGCAGGCGGGGTCCGGCGGGTAGCGCTTCCTCTTCCCTCCTCCCCCCTTTCCCCCCTCCGCGGGCCTCGCCGGCGGCGGAAAGAGCATTTGGCGGGCTTTCCAACTGCCTTCCCGGGCCGCTCCCCCGCCCGGCCGCAGTGACTGCGCGCTTTCTGCCCGCCCGCTGCGCTCTGCGCAGGCGCGCGCGGGGCCGGGGCGGGGCGCGCGGCGGCGACGTTACGAGGCCCGGCAGAGCGAGCCAATCAGGAGATTCATTTCCGGGTGGCGCGGGCGCCATTTTGTGAGGCGGGCTATAAAGAGGCGGCGGGGCCGGGGCCGTCCGCTCAGTTGCTGCTGCGAGCTTGTGCGGCCCGCTGCTCCCTGACGGCCTTGGGCGCCCCGGGCTCCTCCACGCGGACCGCCACCGCCGGGACAGGCGCGTTTCCACGGCGCGGCGGCCAGGGGAAGCCGCGGATCGTGCTGCGAGCCGAGGCCGGCTCCGCTCCGCTCCGCTCAGGGCGTTAGGGTCTCGGCGCGCGTTTCGCTCGCAGGGCCCCGGGCCGCTCGGCAGCCATGAGCTACGGCCGCCCGCCCCCCGACGTGGAGGGCATGACCTCCCTCAAGGTGGACAACCTGACCTACCGCACCTCGCCCGACACGCTGAGGCGCGTCTTCGAGAAGTACGGCCGCGTCGGCGACGTGTACATCCCGCGGGACCGCTACACCAAGGAGTCCCGCGGCTTCGCCTTCGTCCGCTTCCACGACAAGCGCGACGCCGAGGACGCCATGGACGCCATGGACGGGGCCGTGCTGGGGCCGCGAGCTGCGGGTGCAGATGGCGCGCTACGGCCGCCCGCCGAAGCCGGGGGCCCGCCGCCCCGCAGGTACGGCGGCGGAGGCTACGGACGCCGGAGCCGCAGGTGAGCGGGGCGGGAGGCCGCGGGCTGACAAAGGTGCGCGGAGCACGTGGAGCGGGCCGGGCCCTCCTCGCGGCCTGGGCGGCGGCGGCGGCGGCGGCCCCGAACCAGGCCGCAGCGAGCGAGACCCCGCCTCGCGCGCGCCGAGGGAAATGGCGCCGGCAGCCAGATAATGGCGGCGGGGCGGGCGGGGGGGGCCGGGGTGGGAACGGCGGCCTGCGGCTCACCCTCTCTCTCTCTCTGTCTCTCTCTCGCTCCTGCTCCCACCACCCCGCAGCCCTCGGCGCCGCCGCCGCAGCCGCTCCCGGAGCCGCTCCCGCTCCCGCTCCCGAAGCCGATCCCGCTACAGCCGCTCCAAGTCTCGGTCCCGCACGCGGTCGCGCTCACGCTCCACCTCCAAGTCCAGATCCGCGCGGAGGTCCAAGTCCAAGTCGTCGTCCGTCTCCAGATCCCGCTCGAGATCCAGATCCAGGTCGAGATCCAGAAGTCCTCCCCCCGTGTCCAAGAGGGAATCCAAGTCCCGGTCGCGCTCGAAGAGCCCCCCCAAGTCTCCAGAGGAAGAAGGCGCGGTGTCCTCTTAAGAAAATGGTAATGTCTGCAGGGATCCGAGACACACCCTGAGTCCCCTGGGGTTTGAAGTAGGTTTTTTTGAGCCATGCTATAGCGGTAAGAGTGACTCGTGGTGTTTAAAGAGCATTGCTCTGCAGTTACTCGGCTTTGGGAGTGATGCTGAAGAGAGGGGTCTTCAGAGAGGATTGTGTAAAGAAAGCTTAAGTAATAATGGCTGTTTCATACTGTTTGAGACCTATTAATGAAAATGACTATTTCTTGCTGTTTTTATCCAACGTCTGCATTTTCCCCCTTTAAAGCTGCGGTCTCCTGTTTGATAAAAGAATATTGGCCAGTATTGCAGATTTTAACTGATTTGGCTGATCCTCCAGGGACCAGTTTCTGTGGGCGTGTGTTGGAGCAGGTTTGTCTTTAAACGTTAAAGATGCACTATCCTCATAGAGAAAAACAATCAGTTCAACTGTTGTTGTACTGACTGGGACTTCTTACTCTAATGGATGTGGCAAATGAATTGCAATTAAGAAGCAGTGAACTTTTGGAAAACCCCAAAAGAAAGTTACAGGTATTGCACTGGGTGGGAAGAGGATAGTGTGTCTTTAACTCTCAAATTGTTTGGTCCTGTTTTTTTTTAAGGAAAGGGCCCTAAGTAGCTGATTAAGAACATCCTCAACTGCCAAACGTTTCCTTTTCAAACATCTTAAAGTGTAGACTAATTTCTGATAGCAAGTTTTTGTTTGGATACAGCCCCACCCTGCCCTCCCACTTTTTCTTTTTTTTTTTCCCCCTTGCCATTTTTTTTTATTTTTTTTTGCCTTGGTTATTTGACCAAGAATCACATTTCAAGCTTGTGCTGGTGGTAGGCATTAGAAGAATTCTCATTTGGGCCTTTAAAAAGTGACTATGGCCCGGTGGAACCTTCTGTAACCACTTGTTTCACCAGAGCCTTAGTAAGTACTACCTGAAACAGACCATGTGCCTTGTAGTAGAAGGTAAGCTGAACCTTTCTCTTTTCAAACCTAGATGGATCGACAAGCAGCTTAACAGAGGACTTTGAGGGAAAGGACCAGAAACTCAGTCCATCGGTCCATGGAAGAGTCCTTGGAACAAGCAACTGGCTATTGAAAAGGTTATTTTGTAACATTTGTCTAACTTTTTACTTGTTTTAATCTGCCTCAGGTGGCAAACTTCATTTTATGTGCCATTTTGTTGCTGTTATTCAAATTTCTTGTAATTTAGTGAGGTGAGCGACTTCAGATTTCATTATTGGATTGGATATTTGAGGTAAAATTTCATTTTTGTTTATAGTGCTGACTTTTTTTGTTTGAAATTAAACAGATTGGTAACCTAATTTGTGGCCTCCTGACTTAATAAGGAAACGTTTGCAGCCATTACACACAGCCTAAAGCTGTCAGCAGATTGACTCAACATTGCCTTCCCTCCTTAAAATTAAAAACCTACGAAAGTTGGTGTAATTTGTTTATATATGTTATTTACCTTCAGGTCTAAATGATAATCTGAACCCAAATTTGTATAAAGACTTTTCAGGTGAAAAGACTTAATTTTTTTTTAAAGGATTGTTTACCAAATACAATTCTAATCTCTTCTCTTATGTATTTTTGTGCACTAGGCGCAGTTGTGTAGCAGTTGAGTAATGCTGGTTAGCTGTTAAGGTGGCGTGTTGCAGTGCAGAGTGCTTGGCTGTTTCCTGTTTTCTCCTGATTGCTCCTGTGTAAAGATGCCTTGTCGTGCAGAAACAAATGGCTGTCCAGTTTATTAAAATGCCTGACAACTGCACTTCCAGTCACCCGGGCCTTGCAATATAGATAATGGAGCATACAGTGAGCACATCTAGCTGATGATAAATACACACCCCCCTTTCCCCCAAAATGGTAAATCTGATTGTCCTCATGTATGAACTTAATCAGAAAATGTTAAGGAAGCAAATGGTTTGTAACTTTGTAAGTACATGGTGTATCTTGCTTATGAATATTCTGTACTATAACCATTGTTTCTGTAGTTTGATTAAAGTGTTTTCTTGGTGTTAGCTTTTTTGAGACTGTGTCCTGGTCTTTCTCTCCCCCTGCCCCCATATGCAGTAGAAAAGTAAATCATGAGTACCTCTTCTCACTGGGATAATGCCAGTTGGAGCTTTTCGGTTGCATTTTCTTGAGATCTTTTAAAAGTGTCACTTCCCAACCCAGTCCTGGTTAATGACAACAGCCCAAGTTGTTTCAAGTGTTTTAATTTGTTAAAAATAACATTGCCCGTGAGTGTGACATCAAAGTCTTAAATCCATCTTCAGGCCCATTGCGTGCATCTGCTTACAACCTTGACTGTCGGACTTGACACTAATTCAGAAGCTGTTCTTCGACAAGGAGACCACCAGCATCTCGATAGTGTGTCTTCCTGGGAGGGTAGACCCTGCTATGTTTTCCTTGTTTGCCTCAAAAGACTTCAGAGGAACGTGGACACATTTCATGTCCCACTTGTAGAGCAAGCCTTCAAGTGACCAGTCAGCACTTAAAAGTAATAAATTGTCTTATGACTCATGCTTTTTGTTTTCCTTAATGTCAAAAAGCTAGTAAACTGAAATTAGCCATACTCACCTTCTGACCTGGTAGGTAGACCAAAACTGAACTTTGGGGTTCCTCTGCATCAGGAAGTATACTGTGGCTAAAATGCTTTCAAAGTCTGGGGGGAGAAAGACTTTTGAGTTTTATGCAACACAATCTGCTAGTTTGTTGCAGATTAAATTTACCTTCTGGTTCGAAGAACACATCAGATGCAAGAATGATGTCTTGTGGTGGCAAAGACAGGAGGTCCTTAGTGATGTGGCCCCACGTCAGCCCCACAACCTGTACCTGGGACAGGTGGTTCAGTTGGCAGCTTTGCCTGCAGATGTCCAAACAGTGGGGCAGCTCTGAGTTGTCGGATAGTATTACTTTAGCACCACATTTGGCAGCCAAAATCCCTGGAAGGCTCACTCCAGCTCCAATCTATATGGAAAGGGAATTTTGGAATGAATGAGCTTTTCTATGTATCCCAATTGAGACTGGCTGGCTTTGAATTTAAATCTGCCTGCTCCCCTTAGGAGGGCTAGGACTAAAGGCCGGTACCACTGCCTCTGTCGACCAGCAGTCTGAAATTTTGAACGTGGGAAATCAAGGTTTAATTTGCTTGTAGTGCATGCCTGATTTATTAAAGAATTTTGCTTCTGCAGGGTGTTGGTGGCACACTCCTTTAATCCCAGCACTCGGGAGGCAGAGGCAGGTGGATCTCTTGAGTTCCAGCCCAGCCTGGTCTACAGAGCGAGTGCCAAGAAAAAAAAAGAAATGTTGCAAAACAGTTTACAATGCTTGGATGAGTTTGAAATGCCACCTACCATGGTTACCAGTATGAGCAAAATCATACTGACTACACTAGAACAGGTCATTTGCCTTTATGGCTACAGGGTTTCTCTATCCCTTTGCCCATCTTGGAATTTGTTATGTATATCAGGCTATCCTCACTCGGCCTGCCTCTACTTCCTGAGTGCTGGGATTAAAGCTGTGTACCACATTGCCACTTAAAATTATGGGGCTGGAGAGATGGCTCAGAGGTTAAGAGCTCTGGCTGCTCTTCCAGAAGACCTGAGTTCAATTCCCAGCACCCACATGGTGGCTCACAACCATCCATAATGAGATCTGGTGCCCTCTTCTGGTCTATAGGATACATGCAGGAGGAACAATGTATACATAATTTTAAAAAATATGAAAACATTTTACTAATGTGGGATTTTATAGCCAGCCAAACTACCTGATTTAAAAATAAATATTAATAGATGTAAATATAGGTCAACATTGGAAATTCAAGGGGCTCCTGTTACCTCTAAGACAGCTTTGCCTGGTAGAGATCTTCTGTGAAACCACAGGTATTGGGCCAGGACTACAGCACAGGGCCAAACATACATCCCATATTGGGCATGCAGGACCTACAAAGAAAATATTTGCGTGAAAGCCTACCTTTATGTACTGTCAAGTCACTGACATCCATTATTAGATGGTTCTGTTCTCCGTCCTTGACCTACAGGACTGACACCACAATGCTTTCTTTGTATACCAGGCTGGCCTCAATCCTGCCTCAGCCTCCTAAATGAAGAGAGGGCTTTGTGGGTGACAGTGCCAGCCCCTCAACAAGATGTATATGAGTGTTTTGTGTGCATGCAGGGTGCCTCTGAAACCAGAAGAGGGTATTGGATCCCCTGGAACTAGAGTTAAACATGATTGAGCCACATGGGTGCTAAGAACCAAACCTAGGCCCCTCCACAAGCATTTAAACTGAGAATCCAGGATAGTTAAAAACAGTGTACATACTACATACTGGCAATGATGGGCAAGAAACAAAAGTAATTTTGTTGGTAATAAATGCTACAACAATAAAGCAGGATGAAGGGTATAACACACGGAGACAGGGTTGCCCAAACAAGTGCCTCTGGTCTGACCATATTCACAGCTGTGAGTGGGGGAGTGGAAGTTTATTAACTGTGCACCTTATTGGCCACAGAAATTTTTCTTTTTCTTTTTCGAGACAGGATTTCTCTGTGGCTTTGGAAGCTGACCTAGAACTAGCTCTTGTAGACCAGGCTGGTCTCGAACTCACAGAGATCTGCCTGCCTCTGTCTCCCGAGTGCTGGGACTAAAGGCGTGCGCCACCACCGCCCAGCTGGCCACAGAAATTTCGAACTCTAAGTACAAGATGATGTTGGAAAGTTTCTTTTAAAAAAAAAAAAATTAACTTACATTTACTTTGTTGGAGGACAGGGTACATGCATGGAGTTCAGGGGACAACTTGTAAGAGTCAGTTGTCTCCTTCCATCATGTGGGATCTAGGGACAGAATTCAGGTCAGGTTGTCCAGTTTGGAGGAAAGTGTTTTTACCTAAGCCATCTCTTCAGCCTTATTTTTGTTTTTTTAAGGCAAGGCAGTGTCTCACATAGTTTAAGCAGGTCTCCAACTCACTATGTAGCCTAGGATGACTGAGCTTCCTTTTTTTCCATACAGACGGTTTCTGTGTGTAGCTTTTGAGGCCTGTCCTGGAACTCGTTCTATAGACATAGTTCTGTCTGCCTCTGTCTCCTGAGTGCTGAGATTAAAACTAAAACGCTTGTGCCACCACCGCCAGGCCTATGAGCTTCTGCCACTGCAGATGTGTGCCAGGACACCCAGTTTTATGAGGTGCTGGGAATCAAACCCAGCCCTTCATTCACGTTAGACAAGCACTGTACCAACTATGTCCCTAGCTATTTTTTGGGAGATTTTTACCTCAAGCATGACTTGGATACCAATGACAAACCCTGCAGTCCTAGGTAGTTGTCCCACAAAAGGAGGCATATGTGGAGCTGAATCCTGAAAGACCAAAGAAAACCTCTGGAAAGAACTTGAATCATTCAGGATATAGTTCCCAGTTGTAATCCTATCATCCACTAGGAAGGAGGAACATTATTTTAAGTTCAAGATCAACCTGATCTACACAGCAAATCAAAAGCCTGCCAGGGCTAGACTTCCAAGATTGCTGTCTAAAAAAATAAAATAAAACTCCAAAAACAAACAAAGTAGAATCTGGGGAACGTTTAGTGCGCCTCCCCACCCCATCCTCACATACTCCACCCCAGACTCAAACCAGGTGCAGCTGTGTGATTTCACACGACCTACTTACTTGTCAGGGCTGCAGGCTCAACAGCAGATACCGTCTCCATAGAGTAATAAAAATAATGCCGGGCACAAAGCACTGCATATTAGCAACAAAAATCAACAAGGGTGCCCCCATGGGGTGACAGACAAGGGCAAAGCCGTAAAGGAACCAGAGGTCCAAACTTATTCAGTCCACTCAAGAACAGTGCATGGATGTTTGTGGTTGGACACTGTTCATTCCAACACTGGACAGGAGGGCCCCAAACGAAGACTAAAATGAATAATAAAAATTTTATTATCAAAATAATAATAATAATAGTTGGAAAGACAGCTTTGCTTTTCCAGAAAACCAGGGTTCAATTCCCAGCACCCACATGGCAGCTCACACTATAACTTCAAGATCTGACATTCTCATAGATATACATGCAGTCAAAACATCAGTGCACATAAAAATATATATGTACATGCACAAGCATGTATACATGATTTAAATGGAGTTACGGGGGGAGGAAATAGGTGCTAGGGAGATGATTTAGCAGTTCTGAGTGCTTCCTGCTCTTCGTTTTCAAGACAAAATCAGTATGCAGTCCTGGATGTCCAATAATTGGCTATGCAGATGATAATATGCTAGCCTCATGCTGGTAGAGGATCACTACCAGTGATCCTCTTGCCTCTGCCTCTTGAATGCTGGGATTAAAGGAGGGATTAAGGGCATGGGCTACTATGTCCAGCAAAAGATAAATCTTAAAAAAAAATAAATAAAAATGAAGGGGGGAATAGTGTATGGTTTTAATCGAATTAAACACAACAGAGGGTAGATCTCTGGTAGTTTCAGGCCAGCCAAAGCTACATACTGAAATCTTCTCAAATAATTATCAGTGCCTCGGCATAACACCCTGACTCAAAGTAACAAGTGTTTACATGAAGTCACTTGGTGGCTACAGGAAACAAGTTCTGTTTTGGCTGGCCTCTTACACTGTCCTTCTTTTTAACACTGAACTATTGAGGCAGGGTGAGGAAAGGACATGGGAAAATAAAGATCCCATCCTAGAGTCTGGTTGAAGTCTCTCACCGGGTCAAATTCCAGTACAACTAACAAAATTCACGGTGACGTTTGTCTGCAGAGGAACAATGATCTTTATAGAGGTATTCCAAACCCAAAAGTTAAAATAACAAAGAACCAGCAGGGTGTAGTGATGCACACCTTTAATCCCAGCACTCAGGAACCAAAGGCGGGTGAATCTATGTGAGTTCAAGATCAGCCTAGTCAGTTCCAGGACAACCAGTCAGAATGAGACTATATAAGAAAAATTAAAATGGTTAAATAATATAGAGAGGAACTTCTTGTGGCCAAAATACATCTGACCTTTGGATGAAACCTCACAGCTTTACCAGCTGCAACCTGCAACTTTCTGTGAATCTCACAAACAAGATTATAAACATGTCAGCACCCTAGGGACCGAGGATAATCAAAGGGTCCTTTGGCCCTTGTAGCATGACATCACTGTAAGCCTTCCCTTCCAATGTACCTCACTAATCTCATCCTGTGACCATTTTTAGAAAGATTTGTGTGCTCCACTTGCATGTACACCTTTATGCCAGAAGGGGGCATCAGATCCCACTATACATGGTGTGAGCCACCGTGTATAGTTCAACTGAGAGTTGAACTCAGGACCTCTGGAGGAGCTGCAGTGCTCCTTAAGCAATGAGCCATCCATCTCTCCAGCCCCCACTCTGTGATCTTAATTACAGAAAGAAAAGCTAAGTGCAGTTTCCTGCACTTGCAAAGCCTGTATCCACACCTTCTATGTCCTTTTCCAAATGTCTATTAATCCCCAAACTTAAATCCCTTATGTTAATATCTTCCCACTCTGCTTCATACTGATTTGCCCTAAAGTGTTTTTCTGTAGTATATAGTCAAGAATCTCTGCTTCTCCGCTGGGTGCTGGAGGAGGAGGCAGCCGGCAGCCTGTTGTACAGAGGGAGTTCCAGGGCAGCCAGGGCTACATATGGACACCGGCTCAACACCAAAAAGAAAACAATCTTTGCTTCACTTGGGTAGAAATCTCTGCAAAGAATGCAGGCTGCTCCAGGTGGCAGCGTAGGATTGCACCGTAGGATTGCACCTTCTGCTTCCGCTGCTACTCTCAGGGACACCTACTGGGCCAGCTGCTAGCACTACAACCTGAAAACCCTTTGTAAAACCCGACTATCAGGAATAGTTATTATTCAGTGTTACGGTAGCTATAAACTCAGAGGAACAAGCCACGGCTGATGCAAAAAGATTTTATTGGTGTGTTGGAGACAGGAATCTCTGGTCCCAAAACTTACAAGTGAGAATTCTGGGGTTGAGGATAAACTCAGTGGCGTAACTTTTGCCTAGCTTGTATGAAGTGTTGGGTTTAATCCCAAGAATTGCACGAAACAGCGCGGTGACACACACCTGCAATCCTATGGAGAGGAACTGGGGTTCAATTTCAAAGCCTGCCTGAGCTCAAAAATAGAACAAGTGTGTTAGGGATATTGCTCGGTGCTAGAGCACTTGCCTAACAGGTAGAGGCTGGGTTCAATTAAGAGTTCTCCGAGGGAAGGGGGTAGCTAAGATACATCAGCCAGAAGGCGGGCTGTGGTGGCGCTGGCCTTTAATCTCAGCACTCGGGAGGCAGAGGATCTATGTGAGTTCGAGGCCAGCCCTGTCTACAAAGCTACACTGAGAAACCCTGTCTCGGAAAAAAAAAATAATAATTAGAATGTATTAGCCGGGTGTGGTTGCGCATCCCAGCTCTCCTGAGGCAGAGAGGTCAGCCTGGGCTATATATACAGAGAAACCCTGTCTCGAAAAGAAAGAGAGAGAGATATTAATAAACGCTTTTCAAAAAAGTTCAGAGCTAGCAACACAGGCCAAGAAAGCCACGTCCCTTCCCAAGAAATCAATCTTCAGGGCCTCCTTCCTGGCACGTCCCTCCCTGGGTGTCTCCCAGTCCCCGGGCTTCACACCAAACCTGCAGCTGCTAACGAACGAGGCGGAGCCCTGAGGGACCCCGATTCCCTACTCCCCACCCCGGCAGCGCTTCCACGTGGGTGCCGCAGCACGCACCTGCGGGACGCAGAGCTCCAGCACCGCCCCGTCCGTTCCAGGGCCGGGCTTCTCCCGGAACCGAAAGCGCTGAGCCCCGGCCATGAGGCCGCGCCCGGAGGGAAGCCAGGGGACCCCAGGCCAGGGGGGCGGTGGAAGGCGCTACACTGCAGGGGCGCCGAGCCGGTGGGGGCCGCGCCACGTGGCGGCGACTCGGGACGAGCCTGCCGGACGCTCTCCAAAGGAAACACAGGAAGCGGCGGGGGCGGCGGCAGTAGCGGCAGCGGCGGCGGCAGCGGCAGCGGGCCTGGCCGGAAGCGGACCGCGGGGGACGCGACGCGCAGCCGGAAGCGGTGCGGGCCGCCGCCGGGAGGGGCAGGACGTCAGCGAAGCGACCTTCCCAACATGGCGCCCAATCGGCGCGCGTGAAGGCGGATCTCGCAGGGCGCTGAGGCCAATGGCGGCCCGCGGCAGGCGGTGGGGCGGGGAGGACGGCCGCCGCTCGCCCAACCCGGAGCGCCCGAGGTGGCCGGGAAGTGAATTTTCTGGAAGGCGACTTTGAAGGCGCCTGGCCGGAGCGAAGGGCGTTTCGGGGCCGCGCCGGCCGGGGAGGCAGAGGGCGCGTTTCTTGGTGGCCGGGAGCGAGCGGCGTCGAGGTCGTGGCGGAACCGGACGGGGACCTGCTCGGGATGAACCACAAGAGCAAGAAGCGCATCCGCGAGGCCAAGCGGAGTGCGCGGCCCGAGCTCAAGGACTCGCTCGACTGGACCCGGCACAACTACTACGAGAGCTTCCCGCTGAGCCCGGCGGCCGTGCCGGTGAGCGGGGCGCCCGGGGCGGGGCCCATGAGCGCCGCCCGCCGCCCGTCCCCGGACGCCGCCCGTCCCCGGACGCCTGGGCCCGGGCCCGCAGCCGGGCCGTCCGCTCGCTCTTTAGGGGCGCTGCGAGCACATCCCTCCCTCCCGCTCGCCCGCTCGCCCGCTCGCCCTCGAAGGGGAGGCTCTGGCCGACGTGCTCACTCTCACGCACGTGGGCCGCCCTGCCCCTGGGGGAGCCCGAGGCTCGGCCCCGGCTCGGCCGTGCCGTGGCTGACGAGTGTCGTCGCTAATTGGCCCCGTGGGACACCTTTATCCGCCAGCGGACTTCCTCCTGCGTGTTAACGGGACGGGTCTTTTGTTGTTTCCCCCAGGATAACGTGGAGAGGGCTGACGCTCTACAGCTGTCGGTGGAAGAATTTGTAGAGCGGTACGAAAGGCCCTACAAGCCCGTGGTTCTGCTCAACGCACAAGAGGGCTGGTCCGCGCAGGAGAAATGGACTCTGGAGCGCCTCAAAAGGAAATACCGGAACCAGAAGTTCAAGTGCGGTGAGGATAACGACGGCTACTCGGTGAAGATGAAGATGAAGTACTACATCGAGTACATGGAGAGCACCCGTGATGACAGCCCCCTTTACATCTTTGACAGCAGCTACGGCGAACACCCCAAAAGGAGGAAACTTTTGGAAGACTACAAGGTGCCCAAGTTTTTCACGGATGACCTTTTCCAGTACGCAGGGGAGAAGCGCAGGCCCCCTTACAGGTAAAGTATTCCACGGTCAGGTGTTCGGGAACCTTAGACTGACGAGCCGAGCTCAGGCTAACCTTGTGAAAGCGGTGGGTGGCTCCTCCTCCCTGCACAGTGACTCATTTATGGCCCTACTTGGGAAGACTGATTTCCATGGTCTGGGGTCCGCCCAGACATCTGGCTGGATTCCTCAAATTCTCCAGGCATCTACCTGCACACACCCCCCCCCCCCATGCAAGTATGTGTACCCGTGGATGCCTACTGGCTGAGAAGGAGGTCAGAGGCGTCGTCATCCTCTGGGGCTGGATTAATGGATAGTTGTGGGCCACCGTGCACCGTGTGGGTGCTGAGAATTTTCAGTTCTCCTGAGCTGAGCCATCTCCAGTCCAGCCCCAGGGCATTTAAATGTAGAATTAAAATGAGACAACCGGCCAGGCGTTGGTGGTGCACGCCTTTAGTCCTAGCACTCAGGAAGTAGAGACAGTAGGATCTCTGTGAGTTCCAGAGCAGCCTGGTCTACAAGAGCAAGTTCCAGGACAGCCTCCAAAGCCACAGAGAAACCCTGTCTCAAAAAACAAAACAAAAAGAGAGAGAGAGAGACCACTGCTTTTTTTTTGTTTTGTTTTTTGAGACAGGGTTTCTCTGTGGCTTTGGAGGCTGTCCTGGAACTTGCTCTTGTAGACCAGGCTGCTCTGGAACTCACAGAGATCCGACTGCCTATGCCTCCCGAGTGCTGGGATTAAAGGCGTGCACCACCAACGCCCGGCTGAGACCACTGCTTTATAAAGGAAGTTTTGTTTATATTTTTACAAGTGTGATTTCCTGTAATTTATTATGTTTGCTTTGTTTTGGGGTCTTTTGGTTTGTTTTTGTTTGAAACAGGGTCTCACTGTGTATAGTACACTCACAGAGATCCTGCCTCCAAACCTCTGTCTTCTGAGTGTTGGGATTAAAGATGTTTGACACCACAGCTAGCTATGTTATTTATTTGAGGGGCACATGTGCTGCAGTGCCCATGTGGAGTTCAGAGGACAACTTGTGGGAGTCGCTTTTCTCCTTCCATAATGTGGGTCTTGAAGATTATTTTGTTTTCTTTGAGACAGGGTCTCACTATGTAGCTCTAGCTGTCCTGGAACTCCCTCTGTAGACCAGGCTGGCCTCCAACTCACAGAGATTCTCCTGCCTCTGCCTCCTGAGTGCTGGGATTATAGGTGTGCACCACCACTGCCCAGCTTTATATATTCATTTTTTTAATTTGTGTGTGTGGCCCAGCTAGGTTTGGAGTTTTTTAGACAGTCTCACTGTAGCCCTGGCTGCCCTTGAATTGACAGATCCACCCGCCTCCGCCTCCAGAGTGCTGGGATTAAAAACTTGGGCCACCACAGCCAGCAGATAGGTAAACTGTCTTAAGTCCAGCAATAATTTACATCAGTGATTTTTCTTTTTCTCTGTTAGACATGGGTCCATATACAATTTACTTTATGTTGTGTCCCAGCACTTGTACAGTCTCTGAAATGAATACAGCACAATGTTGATGGTATATTACAGAGCCTTTACTGTCATGTACACCTCAGATGACCCTTCATGTCTTCATGTTTCTGTCCTGTAGGTGGTTTGTGATGGGGCCACCACGTTCTGGAACCGGGATTCATATTGACCCTCTGGGAACGAGTGCCTGGAATGCCTTAGTTCAGGGCCACAAGCGTTGGTGTCTGTTCCCCACAAGCACTCCCCGAGAACTCATCAAGGTGACCCGAGAAGAAGGGGGGAACCAGCAAGATGAAGCCATTACCTGGTTTAATGTTATTTATCCACGGACACAGCTTCCAACCTGGCCACCTGAGTTCAAACCCCTGGAGATATTACAGAAACCAGGAGAGACTGTCTTTGTGCCAGGTATAGATGAGCTAGAAGCAGCTGCTCTTCCCAGCTCTGACTACATTCTGCAATTGCACTGGGTTGTTATTTTGGAGTAGAATTATAGAACCAGACAAAAAGTCCCTTCCTATCTGTTGAGCACATGCACTCCTCCCTGTGGTGACAGGTCTAGGGTTTTAAGTCCAAAGGGAGTGCATCTCCACATTCCATGTGTCTGGACCTGGTGTCTGTTAGACATCAGTCCATATACAATTTACTTTGTCTGTTACCTGGTGTCTCGAGGTAGTGCTCCGGGTTCTGCCTGCGTTCTGTGGCTTTTGCTAGAGTACGGAACTGACTGGGTCAAGTTGGAAAATCCCAGCCAGAGCAAGCTAGATTTCGATGGATGAAGTTTCCAGAAGTGAGAGTATTTAAAGGCTAAAACTTTGGCTTTTACAGTGTTAGGCACACTGGGTTACCAGGAGTCAGCACATTGGAGGCAGACAGTCTGTCACTCTGCCCTGTAGCAGGAAAGATCGGTAAACAGTAGAAACAGTAAGGGCATGCCTGTGCGAAGTTAGACATCAGGTCACCCACCTGCAGTCTCTTGACTGGGAGCAGCGGGGCTGGCCCTTACTGCCTTATGTGTCTGTTGGATTGATTGCAGGGGGCTGGTGGCATGCTGTTCTCAGTCTTATGTGTCTGTTGGATTGATTGCAGGGGGCTGGTGGCATGTTGTTCTCAGTCTTATGTGTCTGTTGGATTGATTGCAGGGGGCTGGTGGCATGTTGTTCTCAATCTTGACACCACCATCGCCATCACCCAGAACTTTGCCAGCAGCACCAACTTCCCTGTTGTGTGGCACAAGACGGTAAGAGGGAGGCCAAAGCTGTCAAGGAAGTGGTACAGGTGAGAAACTTTTCCTTTCTTCTGCTTTGTTCCAGTTCCTTCCCTAGAGGTGGACAGGGAAGAGTTGTCTGCCGCAGCGCTGTACTTGGGAGCAGCGGGGTCTTGTAACCCTGTGGTAGAGAGGGCCCAAGGTCAGGGCTAGTTATCAGGGTGTCTGCTAGCCTGCAGGTGCCAGGGAGCGGCTCTGCATGGTTGATCCAAGTCACAGGCAAAATGTGGTCACAATTGGGATTGCTTCTCATTTTGTTTTCACTCTGTTTTCTCCATTTTCCTTATTCCTTTTTTTTTTTTTTTTTTTTTTTTTTTTTGGTTTGTTATTTTTTTAAAAAATAAAAACTACTAGCACTAGCAAAAAAAAAAAAAAAAAAAGCCTTTGTTGAGGTTTTCTTTATTTCCCCCTAGAAACATTATTCATTTGAACTTACTACCTTCAGTTCTTGTGAGGCAACTGCCCTGGAGACTTAGGTCCTCTGTTTATCCACAGAACAGATACAGCACGGGCAGCGGCAGTGCCAGCCACCCCCAGCCACCCCGTGCCACTGTGTCCCAACCCTGACCTGGAGGGACCAGCTCTCGGGGTAAGAGAGGGGTTCTGGCTTGCTCAGTGCTCTGCCTCCCTGCTGAGAGGCCAGCAAGGGTGGTGGCTTCTCTTCCCCTGGACTCACTCACTCTGCCCTGTAGGCCACTCCAAGACCTCAGCATACACGCAGGTCCTTTGTTGCTGGTCCCAGTGGACACCAGATCAGGTTGCTGCTGGGGAGGGCTGCTGCTCTTAGGCGTCAGCTCAGTGTCTTCCGAGAGATGGGGATGGTTTCTCTTGTGCGACGTCTTATTTCTTATAAACCTAATTATTTCTGCTCTTTCTAGAATAATCTAACCAGCTCCCACCCCGTTTGCTAGCACTGCACTGAGGGAAGGAAAGGTTTTTTTTAAAAAAAAAAAAAGAAAGAAAGAAAAAATCAGCTAGGCAAGGCTTAGGGATGAAATTAGGAAAAAGAGCCGTTTCTCTCCAGGGAAGACTCTTAAGGACCTCCCTGTCCCCCAGGGAACTCGACCTCCAGAGGTGTGCCTGGTGCTCATGCGGGCGTGTGGCACTAGGATGTAGTTTTCCTTCAGCAAATGTAATGTGGGCAGCTGGTGTGGTCTGTCCCAGCCCAGTCGTGTCTCCTGGAGCCACTCCAGCCGATGCACTGGGCATTTCCAGGTGCTGTAAGCAGTGGAGTCCTCCACTTTGAGTGTGTGCCATTTTGAGTGGGTGTTGCCACCAGCTGTTACCATCCTGAAAACAGCACCTCTTGCCCTTCAGGGTCTTGAAGCAGGAGCACCCTGATCTGGCCGTGCTGGCTGATGCCGTTGACCTCCAAGAGTCTACAGGCATCGCTTCTGACAGCTCCAGCGACTCCTCCAGCTCTTCCAGCTCCAGCTCCTCTGACACAGACTCAGAGGTGAGGCCCCGCCAGCCCACTACCCGGGCCCCTCAGGCTGGGGGGGCGTGGCCACTCCTGTAACTTCTCCCTTTTACAGCCTTACACATGTGTGAGCTACATCTCTGCAGAGGTGCTTGGGTGTTGGGAGGTTTGTACGGCAGTGGTGGGGCTTCAGTCTTTGTTCTGAGCACAAAGCCCTCGTTGGTAGTTTTCACTACAGATGGTAACATTGAAGCCCAGAAACATGCAAACCCTGTGACCTGCTTTAGATAACACTGTCACCATTATTGGTGCTTGCCTAGCCCAGGAAGACCATGTGCTCAATGCCCAGTAATTCAGCAACAGGGTTTCTCTGTGTAACCCTGGTTGTCCTGGAACTCTCTCTGTAGATCCACCTGCATCTGACTCTCAAGTGTTAGGATTTGTTTTGTTTTTGTATTTGAGACAGTATCACTCTTGCTGTTTGTCCTGAATCTTGCTCTATAAACCAGGCTGGTCTTGAACCCACAGAGATCCACCTGCCCCAGCTTCCCGAGTGCTGGGATTAAAGGTGTGCATCAGCACGCCTTGCTGGCTCTTTTCCATTTTAACATTCTGGTTTGAAATATCTCTGTAGAGAACATTGTTCGTCTGCATACAAACTTCACAGTGAATTTTGTCCTTTAGAAGAGCAGGGAGTGCTTTGAACTGAGCTGTCTCTCCAGCCCCTGCAGCTTGTAATACTGATTTATTATGGGTGCACCTGTGCAAGTGTTTGCCATAGCACACATGTGGAGGGCAGAAGATGACTTGGCATTGGTTCTCTCCTTCCTTGTGAGCCCAGAGTCATGAAGCTTAGATCAGGAACCTTTCCAGTGGAGCTGTCTCCCCTGCCCTGAGCTCTTCCTTTTCTCCCTGTGTCCAGTGTGAGTCTGGGTCTGAAGGTGACGGCACAGCACACCGCAGGAAGAAGCGGAGGACGTGCAGCACGGTGGGAAATGGGGACACTACCTCACAGGATGACTGCGTGAGCAAAGAACGCAGCTCCTCCAGGTGACCCGCTGTGGCAGCTGTCTGTGCAAGGATGTGCTCGCAGCCATGGGCGAGGCCCAAGCCTGGGGAGGGCAGCCCATCGGAATTCGCAGAACCAGGCAGAGCTGACCCCGGAGAACGAGGACACTCAGAGTGGGATTGGTAGCATTTGGTACAGTGGCTTTTTGTCCATGGTCGTGTCTTATCATAAGGGCAAAGGTGTGGGTGGTGCCATGAGCGCCCTTTCCCTATTTAATAAAAACAATCCATTTTATATCTTGGACAGTTTTCCTTGGGCATGCTGGTGTCTCCCTGGGCTCCTTTGCTGTGGTGTGTGTGTTGGGAGCAGGGGTGTCTTACTGGTGGTGTGTGTCCTGTGGGGGTGACTAAAGCAGTAGGGGATACTGGAGCAGCCGTCTTAAAGATCTCTCCAGACTTGTTTAAAGAGTAAGAAACAGTGCTGGAGAGATGGCTCAGAGGTTAAGAGCACCAGCTGCTCTTTCAGAGGTCCTGAGTTCTGTTCTCAGCAACCACATGGTGGCTCACAACCATCCATTATGAGATCTGGTGCCCTCTTCTAGTGTGCAGATACACGGAAGCAAATAAATAAATAAAATCTTTAAAAAAAAAAGAGAGAGAGAGAGAGAGAGAGTAAGAATCAGAAAAACAAGACTGGATTGAAGTAAGCCAGGGGTGGGTGGCACATGCCTTAATCCCAGCACTCAGGAGGCAGAAGCAGACAAAGCTCAAGTTCAAAGCCAGTCTGGTCTACAGATCGAGTTCTAGGACTGCCCAGGCTACACAGAAAAATCCTTCCCGGGGGTTGGCAGAGGGAGATGACTAGATCTGAGTAAGTAAACTTCAGAACCAAAAAGAATCTGCTGACTTGACAGGCCCCAGTGAAAGGTGGTGCCAGTTGGGGGTCATGGGTCATGGGTCATGGGAGATAGTGACATTTGAAGTGCCTGGCTGCTGCAGGTGAATGACAGTCCTGTTGCCTTCTTTTGTCTGAGCACTTGAGATTAAACACAGAATAAACATCCTGGCTCCTTTCTTCCGTCCTAAATTCTCTTTGGTGTGACTGGGAGACTTGGGCTGTCTTCCCCACTTGAGTCTATGGTGCTTGTGTGCTTTTTTCGCCCTGGTTGTCCTTTGCACAGCCCGGCTTACTAGTCATTTCATACACTCCCATCCCTGCTTGGGAGATAGGTGATAGCTGTAATTTGAGGTCTGAGGTTTTGCCCATTTGAGGTAGGGACAGTTGAGACTGTATCTTGATTGCGTGGTAATACAGGCTTTGAAGTCAGGATCCTCTTGCCTCAACCTTCTAACCACCAACCATGCCTACCCTTGGGGTTCTGTTTTTTTATTGTTTGCTTTGTTCCTTGAGACAGGGTTTCTCTGTAGCTCTAGATGTCCTGGAACTTGCTTTATAGAGCAGGCTGGCCTTGAACTCACGTAGATCTGCCTGCCTCTGCCTCCTGAGTGCTGGGACTAAAGGAGTGTGCCACCATACCTGGTGGAATTAGTGTTGCCATTTAGCTTTGGCCTGGCTGTGCTGTCTACTTGCCAATTACAGGCAGCTGTTCTTTCCCTGGCTGGCCCAGGGACCCTGGCGGGGCTGGCTGCTCATCCCTGAGCAGACAGACTCCTGTGTAAGCTGTTGGTTGCCACCAACCTCAGCTCTCGTCTTCTGCTCCTACCTCATCCCCTGTCATTGACTGGATCTTCCCTCTCGCCCAAGCTCCTTTCTTCTGGCAGATGCTGGTCTTACTGCTCCCATCGAGTCTCCAGGTCTGTGCAAGCTCAGCCAGCACAGTGCCACCCACACTGGCACTGATGCATTGGGTAAGAGGCTCTGTGCTGTCACATTTGAGCGTGCTGGTCAACCCTGGCTGCAGGGACCTGATCATTTCATCGTTTACTCTCACCTTCTGCTGTTGGTAAGACACAGCTGTGTATCCAAGCAGAGCCAAGAGTGGTGAGGCTTGGGTCTGTGTAAGTACCCGAGTGTGCACCGTCCTCTGGACCTCACTGTGGTTCAAAGTGGCATTCAGGGTAGTGACCCAGCTTGTGCCTTGCACCTTTGCCAACCACTTGGTGCCATATTAGGGTCATTCTACACAGAGGGGACTGGGGAGTCTTGGAATGGTATATTTGGGGGAGAGCAGTAAAAAGACACGATTGGGCCTCGGGGAGGTGATCCTGGTGTTTTTGTCTGAGAACTTGAGTTGTAAATAGGCCGGGTTCTGACAGGTCAGTTCCCACACTTGATGAATGACAAAGGAATGCTGTCTGCAGGGAACATCGTGACCACTGTTCCCTATACTTCTGACCCACATGCATCAAGGGTGGATGGAAAGGAATCCTGGCAGTTGTCAGGGTCTGTGGGTTCTGAATAGCTCTGGTGGGATTGGGGGTTGACCACAAGCTCCTTTCTTGCCTCTAGACTCATCTGCTTGCCTTAATCTGTCCCTAGATTCAAGGAAAGTTACACCAGTAGAGGAGGCTCATCCAGGTCTGTCCCAAGTCAGGCTGGCTGACATAGGGAGCATCTGTAGATGCACTGGAACCATGGGGCTGCCTGTAGAACAACCCGAGACATGGGGCACAAGCGGCCGTCAAGGTCTCTGCCAAGTGATGTCCAGGTGGTGGTTTCTGTTTGGAAAGCATTCTACAGTCTTCAGAAACCCTTTGCTTCACTCGCCCTATACAGCTGCTCCTGTCCCAAACTGTTTAAAAAACAAATGACCAGTGAGACAGCTTAGCAAGAAAGACCAGGTGTCACCAAGACAACCTGAGTTCTAGCCCCAGAACCAACATGGTAGACACGAGAGGTGGCTCAGCTGTTAAGAGCACTTGCTGTCCTGGCAGAGGACCTGGGTTTGGTTCCTAGCGCCCACATGGTGGTTCACAACCCTCTGTATTCCAGTTCCAGGAGATCCTCTTCTGACCTATGCGGGCAAAACACACATAAAAATAAGTCTTAAAAAAAATTAGTTGGCATAGTGGCACATGCCTTCTTTTTGGTTTTTCGAGACAGGGTTTCTCTGTGGCTTTGGAGGCTGTCCTGGAACCAGCTCTTGTAGACCAGGCTGGTCTCGAACTCGCAGAGATCCGCCTTGCCTCTGTCTCCCGAGTGCTGGGACTAAAGGTGTGCACAATCACTGCCCCGTGGCATACACCTTTAATCCCAACACTCGGGAGACAGAGGCAGACAGATCTCTGAGTTGAAGGCCAGCCTGGTCTACATAGTGAGTTCCTAGTTTTCCAAGGAACATAGCAGAGCTCGTCTGAAAAACAATGTTTTTGTTTTGTTTTGTTTTGTTTTTTTAATCTAATAAAACAAGAAGCCAACTGAGCATGGTATGCCAGCAGCCATTGGCAAGCTGAACTGGAAGATGAGTTGAGCTCTAGAACTCAAGACGAGCTTGGCCCACAAAGCCAGGCAGGTTAGGCAAGAGGATCGCTAGTTCAAGGCCAGCCCCGATACAGAAGTCCAGGCCCCGCCTGGGCTGAGTGAGATTCTGTTTCAAAGTGGGTTAAAATTGAAATAAAACAAGGAACCAAAGAAGAGATCTCTTTGCCACCAGGGGGCGAGATGAGTCACCAAGCCAGTAACTGGGAGGTACAGAAATCGCAAATGGAAAAATCAGCTCTCCCAGTTGTCCCCCAGCTGCCAGTGGTGCCTCCCAGGCACTAAACAGCACCCGGAATGGGGACCTGGCCACCATGTAAATGTGTGTCATTTATCCTTGCCAGGCTTGGGGCTCTGCTCCCGCCTCTACTTACTGTCCCTATGGGACACGTCACATAAGCAGAGCAAAGGCAAGCCAGAGGGACTGAGGGGTAGAGTAGTGGCCAAGTACTCAGGACAAGAAGCTCCAGCCTCTCACTGTTCCCTCCGCATGAGCTGGAATGGTAATACAGTAGTGAATTTACCAACACTAGACTGTTTGCTGAGCCACCCCTGGGCTTTGTTAAGGAGCTGGGTTCTGGGCAGTGACAGCTTGGGTTGATAAGAAAGAGCAGGACAAGACTCCAAGTCTGCAGAACATGGTTCACCATCAGCCTGGTGAATCCCACACCACACAAGTGCCTCTGTGGTCTTAGGTCTGTGTGCAGAAGGAGAAGCACTGGTCTCTGCTTGCTGTGATTACAGAGCCCCGATTCCTAGTTGTTCAAGCCTTGAGCAAATGTTCTAGTTCCTGCAGGTGCATCAGGGACGGGCCTGAGCCCCTGCCTGTGTGGAGCTCAGTGGGCAGTGGCTGCTGCTGTTCACAAGAAGCTAGAGAGGTAGGAGGCTTGAGCGAGTGCCTTACCACAGAAGTCAAGAGCAGCTCCCGTCAGATGTACGCATCAGACAGAGCAGCATGAGCCACCCTAGTGCTGTGTCTGAATGTGCACATCTGGAGGGCAACTGAATGTGCCTGAGATAAAGACGGGGCAGTTGCTTGTGCCAGTGCTTTACACAGGGAGAGAGGATGGAACGGGAATGCAGCAGGACTCGGGTGTGAGGATGCAGCTGTAGATCCCTTAGTTATGTGTGGCATTCCCACAGAAATGTTTGGGGTGTGTATTCTAATGAGTTCAAGATGGGGTTTGACTCCTCCTAGCACCCCCAGGTCCTTATCAAGATGATACATTGATTTCAGAATACACTGTCTCCTTCCCCAAAGTGGGATCCCTCCTGGCTCTCAACTGTGTCTCCTTGTTTAGTTCAAGAACTTGAACCACTTATCCCCCAGTAATCTCCGGGGGTGTGGGGGGAGTGTGCATGCCCAAGCCTGCTGTCTCCATGGTAACTAGATGCCTCAGAGGAACAGAGCAGCCCTGAGTGAGCACCCTAGTCTCTTGTAGTTATCAGAGTACCAAACAATCTGGGTTTGTGTCCCTCTTATTGTGAGCTCTACCAAGAAATGCTTGTGACTGCTGCTGAGGTTTTTAGCTCTTGTATAAACCTTTTTCATCATTTCAAATAAAGCAAGTAGATTTGGAATTGGCCTTGTGTCTTCTCATCTTTTCCAGTTCTAAGGTCAAGTTCATTAAGATCCGCTGTGTTAGCACAACAGACTTTTTGCTGTTGTTTCTTCAGACAAGGTCTTTCTGTGTAGCCCTGGCTGTCCTGAAACCTGCCCTGTAGACCATACTGGCCTCAAACTCACAAAGATTCACCTGTCTCTGCTTCCCAAGTGCTGGGATTAAGGGTTTTCAATGCTTTGAGCCAGCTGTGGTGGTGCACGCCTTTAATCCCAGCACTCAGAGTCAGAGACAGGTGGATCTCAGTGAGTTCAAGGCCAGCCTGGTCTACAAAGTGAGTTCCAGGACAGCCAGAGCTGTTACATAGGGAAACCCTGTCTCAAATGGACAGCCATGTCTCGGGAAAAAAAAATTAAATAAAATACATTTTATTTATTTATTTTTTGAGACAGCTGGCCTACAGCTGGCTTTCAACTTTGGACCGTCCTGCCTCAGTTTCCTGGGTGCTAGAATTATATTGGGCTAAAAATACAATACAAATAAATGGAACTGGGAACTGGAGAGATGGGTAATTGGTTAAGAGCCGCTGCTGCTCTTGCAGAGGACCTGGGTTTGGTTCTTAGCACCCACAGGGTGGCTCCAGCCATCCTTAGCTCCAGCTCTAGGAGATCCAGCGCCCTCTTCCAGCCTTCACGGGCACCAGGGTCGAATGTGGCACACACACACATACATACACACACACACACACACACACACACACACACTTACATACACACATACATACACACATGCATACATACATGAAAGTAAATCTAAAAAACAAAAACCTGGTGTTGAGAGCAGGGTGTGGTGGCTTACATCTGTAGTCCCAGCACTGGAAGGATCAATACAAGTTCAAAGTCAGCCTGGGCTACTGAATGAAAAACAAAGCAGGATGTGGTGGAGTGATGGGGACTGTGTGTGTGTGTGTGTGTGTGTTGTCTTCGACTAAAATAAGCCTCATATACTTTGGTTTCCCGTCCTGTGGGGTCAAAAGCCAGGAGCCTAGAGACAAAACCCTTCTGCACTGTATGGTTGAACTGTTTTTTTTTTTTTTTTTTTTTTTTTTTTTCATCAACTGCCACCAAGAGAGACGCATGCCCCTTAAAACTAGGGATTTGTTGCTTTAGGTCTGAGCTCTCCCTGTTGCTGGGGGATCTTCCTGTCACAGCTGGAACTCACAAGCTGTGAGTACTGTTTCTTCCAGGCAAAATAACACTTAGTCCAGGAGGATGTAGCTCCTTGGTGGTGCACCCAGTATGCTTGGGAAGGGGGATTCTTCCCAGTCTAGCATCTAGCAGAAGTTGGAACCCCACTTTGTGTGTGAGCTAAGACTGCTCAGGTGTGCCTTTAACTGGCCTCAAGAGATGTTCTTGACTTTCCAAATAGCTGGGATTATTGGTGTGCGCCACTATCCTGGGGAGCCCACCTCCTTTCCATTCCTTTTTAAGACAGGGTCTAATGTAGCTAAGGCTGACCCAGCCTGGCTTTGAATTGACCTTCTTTACTGAATACTGGGATTACAGACATGCATTAACAAGTTGAGTTTGTTTGTTTGTTTGTTTTCCATTACTCCTTTTTTTTCCTGACAAACTTTGTCTGCCTCGTATTTATTCAAAGTAATTAAAAGGTGGGCGGGGAGTTTTAGGGGAATAAATACACAGTTGGTCACAGTGTGTTTTATATTTTAATCAATAGAGCCCTAGAAAAGACATAGAAAAACAAAAACACCCTTCTTTCCGCCTCATTTCCAGCCTCTTGCTGAAGCCAGGATGAGAAAGAAGCCTTTAGGAAAAATTCACAAATGTCACAGCTGTGGGCCATGGCTGCCAGTAACCATGAGGGATTTCCCTTGTCTCTTTGAGACAGGGTCTCATATGCAACCCTGGCTGACCTGGAACTTGCTATGTAGACCAGACTGTATTTGAACTCACCGAGGACCGTCTGCCTCCGCCTCCGCCTCTGGAGTGCTGGGATCCGGGATCAAGGGCGAGAGCCACCATGTCCCTCTGTGATTTTCCCTGTGTGGCATTAGTGTTCAGTTTCCATGAACCTTCTTGGACTTGCCTGCACACGTTTCTTCCGTAGAGTCCAGATCATCAACGCTCTAAGGCTGAGCATTTGTGTGTGTGTTGTGTGTTGTTTTGAGAGGGAATCTTCTACGGCACAGAACTCACTGTAACCTTGAACTCCTCATCCTCCTGCACCCGTCCACTTTTCAAGTGCTGGCATCACAGGTCTGCACCACCATCTCTAAAACGAACTTCTGCACAGGGCTGAAATGAAGCCAAGGTAAAGACAATGAACAATGAGCCCTTCACCCCATCCAGCAAGCCGGAGCTGAGCCGGTGCCCCAGAGCATCAGCCAGCGAGGGGTGAGCTTTCCAGCGCCTCCCAAGGTCCGGACTCCAAGCCACCCTGAGGGCTAGGGGGCGTGGTCAGAGCGCGACTCCGCCCCGGGGCGTGGCCTGGCGCGGGCGTGGCCTGGCGCGGGGCGCGGGGCTCCCTCTGGGTCCCGGCGGGCGGGCACTCGGCGGCCGCGCGATGGAGGCGCCGGCGGAACTGCTGGCCGCGTTGCCGGCGCTGGCCACGGCGCTGGCCCTGCTGCTCGCCTGGCTGCTGCTGCGGCGTGGGGCGGCCCCGGCCCGGCCCCGGCCCCGGAACGCGCGTCCCCGACCGAGGCCCCGGGGCTCCCGCGCCGCCTGAGCCTCCCGAGCCCTGCGCCCCGGAGCCCGCACCCGCGGAGCCGCGCCAGCCCGAGCGCACGGCGGAGCCGGGGAAGCCCGCGGCGGAGGAGCCTGCGGACGAGGGGCGGCAGGTACGCACCGGGCCCCCCGTGGGGTCCCTGGTAGGACATCCACGAGCCCGCCGGCCGGCCGGCCGGACCTCCCCAGGAAGGGCCGAGCCAGCGGCCGGCAGGAAAGGAGGGTTCCTGCGGCCGGGACGCTCCATCCTCCCCCAAAGTGGAGCTGGCCTCCCCTCCCCTCCCTCCCTCCCTGTCTCCCTGCCCCCCCCCCCACCTCTGGCGTCCCCGGGCCTCCCACGCCGCTGACACTCTGCTCCGCACCCTCCTCTCCTCCCGCCTTTGCCCACCCGTGCCCAAATCCCGGGCACGTACCCTACTTCAGGGTCTGAATTGGAGTTAGCTTAGTCTTGACAACAGTACTTTGGGATGGGGTGCGCGAGAAGGGAAGTTGCCTGTCTTTTAGGTCAACTTGAAATCCAGAGTCCAGAGTCAGTGTGGGTGTCAGTGTGGGTGAGGCCGGGAGGACTGGCCGGAAAGGAAGAGCACTTACTGGGACCATGTTATCGTCGTTCTCAGGCTGCTTGTAGGCTTTGGCACCCCCAGTCCCCACCCCTGGGTTGCAGATGAGCCCGCGGAACAAAAGGTGCAACAAGAGGCCCTACCCCGCCCCCCCCAACACACACACCACCGTCCTGACCTCCCAGGAGCCGGCCGTCAGCTGAGCAGGCCTCCTTCAGGGTACCCCTCTTTCTCTGATGCACTGTAGATTGGATCCTGGCTTGCCCCGGGTTACTGGGATCTCAAAGGGCCAGGCCAAGCCACCCGCCACCCACTCCAGTCTCTAATCAATTTTAACACTTTGTTCTTCATCCTGAGCCTTCATCCTGAAGCCGTGGGCTTGCTGCCTTGCTGTATGGTCAGCGTATCTGCGGGTACCTCCTCTGTCCCTTGATGGACACAGTGGTTTACACGGGACTAAAGCTCGTGGGACTGAAGAGGCGGCAGTGAGACTGGGCCCAGGCCTTTCTCTTTGCTGAGTCTGCCAGACCCCCTACTCGCGGCTCTTTGCTTGACAAGTGGGTGACTAATTGTGTCATTAGAGTGGCTTCTAACTGACCGAGCCCGGCTGTGAGGAGCGGTATTGTGTTCAACCCAGGGAGCCTCACCAACCTGGGGTGAATGGCAGGTGGGGCCTGGGGTACCTCTCAGACTATCACAGACTCTCCACCAGCCCTGTTTCCAATTGTTTCTCTTTCTCACTCAGCATCAGATTCTGTCTAGACCAAAGTTAGGCACAGTCCCATCTCGATCCTTTGGAATAGGTGATTTCTTAAGGAACTTTCTACAAGGCTTTTTGAGACACTCATCCTGTAATGGGGTCAGTTATAGTTAGAACTATAGTTAGAGCTATACTATGCCTTCATTAATTAACCCAAGTCGGCGTTTTGGATTTTTCTGGGTTTGGTTGGTTAGTGAGGTGGATTCTTGAAATGTAGCCTGGGCTGACCTGGAGCCCACTGTGTACCTCAAACTCGAAATCCTCCTGCCTCAGCTTCCCAAAGCCTTATGAGAAACAGAGGAGGAAGATCTCTGTGAGTCAAATCCAGCCTGGCCTACATAGTGAACCCCCCTCCCATTCCAAACGAAACAACAAAACGAAGGCACACTCATCACCATGCCCAGGCTTTGGAGGACAAGGTAGGATGAAGAGAGTTCAAGATGGCAGCCGAGCTGTCCTGAGGGAATCCCCTTAACATTAAGGCAGTTTCCTCATGTGGAGATCAGGCCTGTGAGTCTGGGCTCAGAGCAGACCCTGTACGCCTGCCTGAAATATCCAGTGGGCAGAGTCCCAGGTGAGGGTCTGAGAGACACAGGCGCCTTTGTGTGCCGTCCCTCCCACGCTTCACAGTTGTGGGCTTCAGCGCTAGAAGCAGAGGCTTAGAGGTTGTCTTGAAATGGACTCAGGCATTTCCAGGTGTTTCCAGCCCCTTCTTCTTTCTTCACACTGCCGGGGCAGGGGTGGGATATGCCCCAGGGAAGATAACTCGGGCTGGGATGATGTCCTCCGTGGAGGCCCCTTCATGGTCCCTAGGTGAAAGGCAACAGCCAGGCTCCAGGGCCCACCCCACTGCCCCTGAGAGGCTTAACTCAACTCTCCCACCTCATCCATCCCCTCTTCCATTTCCCTCCTAATCCAGTCTGCTCCTTTCCCAGCAAGGCCGGGCCTTCTGTGGCAGCTGCAGACTCTGACTCACAAAGCTGATTACTGAAAAGGAGCCCAGGGAGGCAGCCTTCAGCTGCTGCTGGAGATCACCAGGGCAGCATGCCCCCTTGCAGGCTGCGTGCCCTCAAGGCCAGGAACCTGGTGGTGGGAGGAGATAGGCCTGGGTGGAGATTCAAGGAGCAGGGGTGAGGCCAGCCAACCTGAGGTCCAGGAGGCCTTCCTCCCCACTCCCCGTCAGTTTACAGCCCAGGCAGGGACTAGGAGAGGTAGGATCACATTATTAGACTGTGTTTTCCTCTCTCTCGTGGGATTACTGGGGCAGGCAGTGCAGGAAGCCTGGCGGGCACACCTAGTTCCCACAAGATCTGTGAGGCAACAGTGTTGGGACAAAAGTTGTTCCTTTGTAAAGCAGGGAAGCAGAGCTTTTTTTTTTTTTTTTTTTTTTTTTGATTTATTTATTTATTATGTATACAGTGTTCTGTCTGCATGCATCCCTGCAGGCCAGAAGAGGGCACCAGATCTCATTACAGATGGTTGTGAGCCACCATGTGGTTGCTGAGAACAGAACTCAGGACCTCTGGAAGGGCAGACAGCGTGATTAACCTCTGAGCCATTTCTCCAGCCCCGGAGCTTTCTTTCTTTTTCTTTTCTTTTTTTTTTTTTTTTGTTTTGTTTTGTTTTGTTTTTGTTTTTCGAGACAGGGTTTCTCTGTGTAGTTTTGGAGTCTATCCTGGCACTCGCTCTGGAGACCAGGCTGGCCTCAAACTCACAGAGATCTGCCTGCCTCTGCCTCCTGAGTGCTGGGATTAAAGGCGTGCGCCACCAACGCCCGGCGATCCATTTATTTTTATTTTATGTGTATGAATATTTGCCTGCCTGCATGCGCACTACTTGCAGAGGCCAGAAGCGGGCATCTGGTTCCCCTGGAACTGGAGTTACAGATGGTTGTGAGCCACCATGTGGGTTCTAGGAACAGAACCCAGCTCCTCTGCGAGAACATCAAGTATTACTAACTGCTGAGCCATCTCTCCAGTCCAGAGTAGAGACTTTTGTGTATATGATGCTTGGAGTGGAAGCCAAGGCCTGGGGCATGCCAAGCAAGCACTGTACTGTCTAGCTAAATCTCCAACTCTGAGGCATTTATAAGTGCTGTATGGGGGCTGGATTTTCTGTGTGTGTGAGCACTGACATTAAGTTTATATGGGAAAATGTCCTTGAAGGCTAGAGATGTTGCCTAGTGGTAAAGCACTTGTGTAGTTTAGATGAGGTCATGGGTTAGATTGCTAGCACTGAAAAAGGAGAGACCTGTTGCTAGAACGATACATGCTAAACTCTTTTATTATTAATACACCTATTTATTTCATGTGTGTGCTCACACCAGTGCCAGACTCATCTCACCCAGTCAACTGCCAGGTCTGTTGTGTTGAGACAGGGTTTCATTTACCTTAAGGGTGTCTGGGACTCACTGAGTAGCCAAATTCGGCTTTGAACTCTTTTTAGTTTTTGAGTTAGGGTTTCTCTGTGTAGCCTTGACTGTCCTGGAACTCCCTCTGGAGACCAGGCTGGCCTCGAACTCACAGAGATCCTCCTGCCTCTCCAGTGCTGGGGTAAAGGCGTGCTCCACCAACGCCCAGAGGCCTTGAACTCTTGGTTCTTCATTTCTGCCTCCTGAACATTGGTTGGGATTACGGGCATGCACCACCGAGTACACTATAGCAAATAGTCTATTTTTTTTGTTTGTTTGTTTTGGTTTTTTGAGACAGGGTTTCTCTGTGTAGCTTTGGAGCCTATCCTGGCACTCGCTCTGGAGACCAGGCTGGCCTTGAACTCACAGAGATCCGCCTGCCTCTGTCTCCCGAGTGCTGAGACAAAAGCGTGCGCCACCAACGCCCGGCTGCAAATAGTCTATTTTTAAAAATTATTTCGTATGTGTGAGTGTTTTGCCTATATATGCATGTGTACCATAGAAGCCAAAGAGGATGTCAGATCCCCTGGAATTGGAGTTACAGAGTGTTGTGAGCCACCATGTGGGTGCTGGAAACAGAACCTGGGTCTTCTGCAAGAGCATCAAATGCTCTTAACCGCTGAGCTGTCTCTCCAGCCTAGAAATTATTTTCTTAAATTTGAGGGGTTTTTTTGGGGGGGGGATTTCGAGACAGGGTTTCTCTGTGGCTTTGAAAGCTGTCCTGGAACTAGTTCTTGTAGACCAGGCTCGTCTCGAACTCACAGAGATCCGACTAACTCTGCTCCACAGATACATAGAGAAACCCCATCTGGAGCCCCCCCCCTCGCCATAAGAATAATTTTTTTTTTTTACATTTTAAATCATATTTTAGATGTATGAGTGTTTTTCCTGATGTATGTTTGTGAACCATGTGTATGCCTAGTGCCCTTAGAGAAAAGGCCATTGGATCCCTGGAACTGGAGTTAAGGATAGGTTATGAGCCACCATATTGATACAGAAAACTGAACCCTGGACCTCTGGAAAAGCAGTCAGTGGTCTTAACCTCTGAGCCATCTCTCCAGCCCCTAAAATCTTCTTAATTACACACACACATATACACACAAAGCTGAACCCCAAACCATCGATAAGGGGAGTTCCTGGGTAAGTTCTTATTATTTGAGGACTCAGAGTCTGGAGATACATCTCAAGACCTGAAAGTACCTCCTCCGCCAGCAGTATCGGCTGCTGGTCTGCAACAAGTCTCACTCTGAGCCAAACCACCCACAACTCCCACTCCTAGGGAGTGTGAAGCTGGCTTCTCCACTGGCCAAAGCCTTAAAGAGATTTTTAAAGCAGTCTACCTACTCTGTGTGTCTGTGTGTGTCTGTCTCTGTGTGTGTATGTCTGCACGTGTGCACATGCCTGCTGGGGATGGACCTGCAAGTGCTCTAAACCTACTTATGACTGACAGCCCAGCCCAACCTTCGGTTATGTTCAGTTTACTAAGCTGGCTGTCCTGGATGAGTGGCTGCATTCCCCAACTCTCTCAATTCTGACCCCATGGATCCCTTCTTGATTTTCTTCTCTTTCTGTTTTGAGATGTGGCAGAGGGGCTGGGGGAAGTGCAGACTGTGGCCCTTGGGGCTTTTGTATGTTTGTTTCATTCTGGTTTTATGAAGCCCTTGGTGTCCTCTAGACCCTACCATGGAAGCATTGCCCAAAACTGTTAATCTGATGGGATTGAGCCTGTCATGCCTGCTCATTTGAGTGAGTCTGCTTCAGGCTGGAGAATGTGCCCTTGACGGGACTGTGATTCGAGCCTGAGACAGTTTTGGACTGGATGTCTGGACAGGATACGGTTGGAGTGTGAGTGCTAGCTGAAAGAACAAAGAGTCAGTCCATCTCTGTCTCAGGCTGTCCCCAACACACACACACACACACACACACACTCACACTCACACACACTCCTTCCTCCAACTCCATTCCCAGCCTTCCCTGCACTATGAGCTAGCCCCTTGCCCAGTGCATGCTTGTGTGTAAGTGTGGATGAGTGTGCTCTCATGCTTGGAGTTTGTGTAAGTGTGGATGAGTGTGCTCTCATGCTTGGAGTTTCTCTCTCCCCTCCTCCCTCCCAGTGGAAAGCTTCTGGTGTATAATATCAACTGAAGGCTTCTGGGCCTGTTCCACCATTGCTGTCTTCGAGAACACACAGCCACCATTGTCCTGAGGACAGTGAGGGACACCAAATGCATTCACAATGGCCTCTCCCATCTCCTGCGGATGCCCGTTCTCCTCTGGTGTCTGTCATTGTCTGCTCAGATTCTTCCTCTCCTCCCCACGCTGTTTAGGCCAGAAGTCCAGGCCTGTCTTGCTCTCCTCTTTTCTCTCCACCCCACAAGCCCTCTTGCCTGTCTCCCAGAGCCTCCTCGTACCGGAGCAGCTCCCCTCTAGTCTTGCTGGCTGCTGTCCCATGCTGTGTTCTTGCAGGCTGTCTGATAACCTTTCCCGGGCTCCTGCTGCCCATGTGCCCCAGGCTGCCCAGCTCCATCAGCTCCCAGTCTGCCTTTCATTAACCCAGAAACCATATCCCAGCCTCATTGCTCGAAGCCCTCTGCAGATTCTGCTACAGCGGAGTAGACTCCAGCCTCTAAGGCTGATGGACTTTGATCACAATGTTCACTGTCCCCACTGAGGCCACCGGAGTCTTCCTTGTGCTCAGGCCCATGTCTAGACACTCGTGTTGACTGACTGCCTGGTATGCTCAGCCAGCATCTTTTTTCAAGCCCTGTGCACATCCTGTCTCCATTCCCTTGGCCACGTTAGCAGATGGCAATCACCCTCCTCTCTGCTCGCTCTCGGCTCTCTCCCCCCTGCATCATCCTATTTGGCTCTGCTCAGAGCACTTAACCAGCATGAGGTCATCTTTTATTTTTGAGCACATTGTCTGTGCAGAGGAATGTCTGCACACAAGGGTGAGAACAGGCCCTTACCCACCCCTCATTCACCGTCCCTTCCCCAGTGCTACTACAGGTCCAACACAGCAGGCACCTGTCAGGTCTTTTTCAATAGAGAATGTGCAAAACCCACAAAAATCAAAACAAAAACTTGCTGCTATCTGGCTCTTCACCAAAGGCAGGTTCAGTTATCTCTCTACCCTCCCGCTCATGGCCTCACTAGCCCCCCACTGCCACAGCCCTGTCTTATGCTCTGTAAGGGAGTGAGCTCACCAGTGCAGGAAGTTTTCAAGCAGAAACTGGCACTTTTTACATTGGGTCTAGTGTTTGCCTAAGTGCTAAATCTTTTTCTCCCTCGTTGGCCTGACATGGAGCTCAGTGCAGAGAGACAAAGAGAGCTACCCGCATAGGGAAGCCTTGACACCTCTTACCGTCCTGCAGATCCAGGTACCCAAACAGCTATGAGCTGTCAGGCCCTGTGATCTGGGAGACCTCTGGTCAGACAGAGTGAGTCAAGAGACCCAAGAGTGAATGACAAAGGACAGATCACAGGCCTTAAACTGTTACACCTAGCCGGTGCCACCTGGGAGGTGGAGGCAGAAGGATTGGAAGTTAGTGTCATTCTCAGCTATGTAGCAAGTTCAGCTGGGCGGTGGTGGTGCACACATTTAATCCTAGCACTCGGGAGGCAGAGGCAGGCAGATATCTGTGAGTTCGAGACCAGCCTGGTCTACAAGAGCTAGTTCCAGGACAGCCTCCAAAGCCACAGAGAAACCCTGTCTGGAAAAACCAAAAAAAAAAAAAAAAAAAAAAAGTTCAAGGCCAGCCTGGGCTACAAGACTGTGTCTCAAAAACAAACAAAAAACGAGCTTGTGGGTGCTGGAGAGATGATGAAGAGCACTGGCTGCTCTTCCAGATTCGATTCAAAGCATCTACATGGCAGCTCACAACTATCTGTAACTCTTGTTCAGGGAAATCCAATGTTCTCTTCTGGCCTCTGTAGCACCAGGTATGCCCGTGGTACTAGAACAGACATTCACGACATCCATGCATAAAACAAACAAAAAATAGAGACTGGTTTAAAGGGTCGTCAATACAGTGTTCTCAAAGTAGGGAAAATTAGAGAGTGAGCCCAGGACCTCAGGAAGGCCCGAGTGGGCCAGCAGAAGAGGGAGGTGACTTTTGGTGGTCAAGGGAGCTGGAGTCTTGTCAGGTGCTGTGATGGAATGAGTGTCGGGCTGCTGCCCGGAAGAGCTGGACGGATTGAGAGGGCCAGCAAGGGACAGGGTGAGTGGTTTGACTTTGAACAGAAGTTCCTTGCCCTAAGAAGTACGCCTTCTCATTGGTGGCAAGTAGAGACTTAGTAAGTGGGGTTCAAGCGTCCTCCCAGCATTGTTTGGAGGCGGGGGTGGGGGGGTGGGGGTGGCAGAACTGATCTGCTGAGACCTCTGGGGAGACGGGCTCTGGGGTTGGGCTGGCTGGCACTAGCCAGTTCTGCTCTCTAGCCAGACTGCCAACCCTCCCCGCCTCATGCAAAGATGAAAATAGCCTTCCACTAAGGGGAGAGACTTGCAGGCAGTCTCCCCCAGCCCCTCCTGCTTTACATTTTCTCCAGGAGACCCCCCCCCAAGAGCTGGGACCAGAGTGAACTCCACCTGCCTAGTGGAGCTGCCATGGTCTAAAGCCAGTCCAGATGGGCATCAGATTTGTACAGGTCATCACACCCTGGGTTAGCTTTGGTGGCTAGACACGGGGTTCATGCTGATCTTGTTGGTAGGATCCCGACAGAAGCATCTCCTGGGACAGCAGATGGGTTCACACACACACACACACACACACACACACACACACACACACACACACACACACACGCTTTGCCTTCCTCTAATCTTCCAGAAGCCAACACACACACACACACACACACACACACACACACACACACACACACACACACTTTGCCTTCCTCTAATCTTCCAGAAGCCAGCCTGACCCTTCCTCTGCAGTGCTGTCTGCCTGGGTCCTTGGGGATGCTGGTTGGAGACTTTCTGTCTCTTGCCACCCCTGGAAGAAGCTAAACTGGAAAATTAACCCAGAACATAGGCAGTTAAACAGAGTATCCATTCAGTTACCCTGAGCTGAGACTCAGTGGGGTGATTGGCTGTTGCTTTGTTTTGTTTAGAAAGCAGGCAGGTTTATTTAGCACACTGCAGAGAGCAGCAGGCAGAACTGCCTGTGAGGTGATTGGCTTTGAGCCTCAGCCAGTCCTGCTGGGGGACCAGCCAGGATGACATCAGCCTGTGTTAGTGTTTAGTTTTCATGAGGTTGGCTTACTGTCACCGGAAGCCTGCTGTATGGGTTTGCCAGGGCCACTGCAGTGAAATACCATGGGTTGGGGGCTTAAACAACAGCAATTTATTTTCTCTGAGGTCAAAAGTCCAAAACCAAGGGTTTGGCAGGGTGCATTTCTTCTGGAGCGTCTCTCCTTGGCATGCATGTGGTCTTCTGTGTGTGCCAGTGTCTCTTTATGCCTGGGTTCTCTCTGATAAGGATAGAGGGCTTAGATTAAGACCCATTCTAGGGACTGGGGAGGTGGTGCTTGCTGCACATGGGTGAGAACCTGAGTTTGAATCCCCAGCATCCATGTAAAAACAACATGTGCTCATATACCTGTAACTCCAGCACTGAGGGGTCAAAGACAAAAGGGGTATCATGGCTGCCAGCCTAGCTCCAGGTTCAGTGAGAGACCCTGTCTGGTCTGAGGGGAACAAGATGGAGAGTGCTAGAGCAGGCCACCTGGTATCCTCCTCTGGCCTGTAGACACACACACACACACACACACACACACACACACACACACACACACACACACACACACGATGCTATGTAGCCATGGCTGGCTTGGAACTTACCATGTAGACCAGGCTGGCCTCAAACTCTCAAATCCTCCTGCTTCTGCCTCTTGAGTGTTGGGATTAAAGGTGTGCGACACCATGCCCAGCTCCACCTTATCTTTTGAGACAGGAGCTCTCACTGAATCCAGAGTTCCCCAGTTGTGTAGGCTGGCTAGCTGGTAAGTTCTGAGCATCTGCCTGTCTCCCCGCCACATACCCCAGCTCTAGAGTTACTGACATGCACAGCTCTGCCCTTTTCCATGGCTGCTGAAGATCCAAACTCAGTTCCTCAGGCTTGTGTAGTCTGCCCAGTGTCCCAACCCCCCCAATAAATTCTTTTGATTCTTTCTCATAGTCAGTGTACACATACCTCCTCTGCACGTCCTGTGGTGACTGGACTGGTTGACATTTTGGAGATCATGTTAGCCAAGTGTATTTAGCTAAGAGTTTCTTAACTCCCCATCAGTTTCCAGTGCTGTTGTATAAAAGCTCTAGATAAATGTTTTTAGTCTAGACAACAGATTCTTTTTTTTTTTTAAGATTTTATTTATTATGTATACAACATTCTGCTTCCATGTATATCTGCACACCAGAAGATGGCACCAGATCTCATAGTGGGTGGTTGCTGAGAAATGAACTCAGGACCTCTGGAAGAGCAGTCAGTGCTCTTAACCTCTGAGCCATCTCTCCAGCCCCATAGACAACAGATTCTTCAGAGTGAGTCCTCTGTATCAATAGGGTTACTCCTATTCAACCTGCTCACCTCCCTTAGCTACAAAGATACTTTGCTTTCAAAACTGGGGAGATGTCTGGTCTGTCAGGACATAGCCTTGACTGTGCTGGAGCAGTACGGCTTCTACATAGCTAGCGCCGAGTCTGTGAGCTCTGCTGCGTGGTAGGCACTGGCCCTATATCCTCAGGAGCTCAAGGCCCCGGATTGGCCGCTTGCGACCCAACAACTACCATGGGGTTTGTGAAAACTTTATTCCCAGGCTCAGCTTGCTGTTCTGTTGGGGAGCCTCCTACTGAGGCTGACGGCTCCTTGGGTACCCTAGACCTACATCACTGTCTGTCTCCACTGTAGGCTCTACCTATGCCCTCCCCCTCAAACCTGACGTTTCCACACTGGCCTGCTAGGCTTCCTTGGACCGCTCATCCCCTCCCCCCCACATCCTCCAGGCCCACATAGTTGGCCGATCACATGTCTCTCTCATCCTCAAACATTCCTCAAGTTGAAGTCACTCCTTCCTTCCACCAAGGCCATCCCGGGACGGGACGGGATGGGATGTCTCTCCCAACCATCTGTTTATTGAATCCATGTGTGGGAGAGACCAGGCTAAGGGTGTGGAGTTCCAATTTTGGGTAAATGGTCACTGAGCTGACTGAAGACAGAAAATACTGTTAGAAGCCGCCAGAAGGCTACTATCTTGGAATATCTGGGCTGTTGAGCTGGCCTTGGCCCTAGGTAGTACAGCCAGCTAGCTTTTTCCGTGTCTCTTATTAAGGTGAGGGTGGGTGTTCCAGGCCACTTACCAAAATGCCTGGACAGGCACTACTTGGGAGTGGCTCAAGTTGAGGGCTTGTGGTACCCAGAGTTCTCTGTCACCTCCTCCTCATCCTTGACTTTGCCCTGACACCACAGATTCCACCATGGCTGCTGGACATGCTCACATTGGACCTTGGAGATATCTCCCCCACTCCCTCCTCACTCACCTCCACTCCCCAGCCCACACCTCACACTTTCCTGAGAGGACAGGGTTCAGCTAGCTAAGTAGCACTGACCCTGCCATTGTCTTGCAGGATGAAGAGCAAGACTCAGACAGTGAGACGGGGCCACCCACGGAGGAGCCCGAGGAAGAGGATGGTGAGCAGCACCCACTCCCATGAGGCTGTAGTCTTTGGCTCTCCCTGGGCCACTCTGGGGGTAGTGGGATCTGAGAATTGGGGGACCACGGGGCAGCCTGAGGATGAATGGAGTGAGAGGGGCTATGGGATAATCCCTCACCTTCCTGCATACGTCCTTCACTTTGGTCCTTGCTTTTCTGTCTGTAAAATAAGTATTGTGGGGGCAGGAGGCCTTCTTTTAGAAGTAAAATCTCCCTGGCTGTCTCTGGCTGCCTGGTCTCTTCTCCCCCTCCCAACCATGCCTGTCTTTCTGTTGACTCTCTAGGGTGAATTTTGTTAGGAGGCCTCCTCGGAGATGGGGCTGCTTCTCCTGAGCCCTGGGTGGCTCAGATGGGAGGGAGGGAGCCACAGGAACATATGAAACCAAGAGGCCCCCATGTGTTCTAGACAGACAGACAGACAGACTGGCTGATCTATCACATTTTATTTCTTCTTCTTCTTCTTCTTCTTCTTCTTCTTCTTCTTCTTCTTCTTCTTCTTCTTCTTTTTCTTCAAGACAGGGTTTCTCTGTGGCTTTGGAACTAGCTCATGTAGACCAGGCTGGTCTCAAACTCACAGAGATCCGCCTGCCTCTGCCTCCCGAGTGCTGTGAGTTCGAGGCCATCCTGGTCTACTGAGAGTTCCAGGACAACCTCCAAAGCAATACAGAGAAACCCTGTCTCGATAAACCAATAAAATAAAATAAAATAAAGGTGTGCACCACCAATGCCCAGCCACATTTTATTTCTTTCAAAAAGAAACTGGAGGAAAAACAAAACAAAATGCTAATATTTATTGGATCAGTATAGCAAGTGTACAGAGATATCTCTTTCTTTCTTTTTAAAGCAAGACCAACTGCAGTTTTAAGTCAGGTGCTGGCAGGAACGATGGGAAACGGGTTCAGGGATTTGATAACTGGGGATCCTGTGGGTGTCAGCAGATGAGGCTCAGAGATATCCCCAGGCTTTTCAGAGAGCAGGCAGAGCTGTGGGTTTCTACTGGTATAGCCTCTGAAGGTGCCCAGGCACAGGCAGTGGAGACGTCAACCCTGGCCAGCCAGGCCCATGCTCTCCATTCCTAGAGCACAGTTAGGAGCTAATGGCGACTGTGGCCCGAGAGACTGTTCCTGCTGACATGGGTACCAAGGTCCTGTTAGTGACTTGAGCATGATGAAGGGAGGTTGACGTCACAGTCTGGATGCCCCTGGGTGCAAAGAGAGACATCTATGGGCCACCGTTCCTAACTCAGCTGACATCCGCAAGCCCTGTACCCAGCCCAATGCCTGCTCCTGAATTTGCCCTTCCTCCTCTGAGCCACTGTCCCTGAACAGCCACCAATTCTCATGGCCCGCCACTATAACCAGGCAGAGGAAGAGAGGCCAATGGTCTCAGCTGTCAGAAGGAAGCAAGGCCCCCCTCCCCTCTGCAATAAGCAGCTCAGCCTCCCAGGCTAATTGATTAGTGTCGCTAAAATGACTTCCCCAAGCGACTCATAGATTCATGATGCCTGGAAGAGGAAGCCCCCACCCTAAATGCACTCCCTGGGGCCTCTCACATCCAGCCCCCCTGCTCTAACAAAATTGGATTTGGCCCACCGAGTGTGATTAAGTTAAAGCCTGCGTCAGTCAGTCAGCTGCCCTGGCGGGCTGGAAACGCATCAAGCTAATAAGACTTGCCCCATAAGCCAGAGCTCAGACGTGCACCAAGCTGACTGGACTTTTTATGTTTATTTTTCTAAAACAGCAACACAGCGACCCAGATGTTGAGGCTCACTGGTTTTGTCAGTTCTTCTGGGTCCATCCTGAGGATTGCTTGTAAGCTCAGGCTACAGCCAGCCGTCGTCCCTGGCATGCAGGGTATCCAGGTCTCCGGATAACAAAGACCTTGCCCCTCAGTGTGAATGAACACTGCCACTCCACTCCCGGCAGCAGACTGCAGTTGCTCAGAGGAGCGCCTCTCTCCAGCCTCATCTGTCCACATCCTGGACTTGAAAAGCTCTTGGTCCCGATGACCCAGATGGAGTGGAGTTTTCATTAGCCTAGCTGGGCAGTGCTTAGCCTGGTGGGGTTGCAGAGGAGGGGAGACTTTCTGAGAAGGCAAGGAGGACAGCCCAGTGCTGCCTCAGACCCCCAAGAGCCACTACCTCACCCCAGCAAGAGCCCTGGCAGCCAAGCCAACCCTGACTGACTCAGATGCCCTGTCCCCTTACCCTCAGTCACCTTGCTGTCCTGGACACTCTGTATAATTGGCCTGAAACTTGATGTGGACCAGGCTGGCCTGGAACTCACAGCGATTTGCCTTCCAAGTGCTGGGACTAAAGATGTATGCCACCGCCCCTGCCCCCATCACCCCTCCCACCTCAGCCACCTTAGTCTAGGACCAGCTGTTGATGTGAGGAGTCTTTGTGTACATTTTTCTTCTGGTCACTGCAGGATCACACCAGCACCTGGAATCACGTGCTCTAAATGCTTGCGGAGTAATTTGAGGAGCAAATCAGCCCTTGTAAAAGGTGGCAATTGCTTCATGAGGAAAGCCTCGGGCCTTGGGCAGCTGGCTAGTGAGGACCCCTATCCTAAGTGAGGCTGGATGAGGTGACAACATGGTCCCTGCAGAATGTGTGGGTTCTGAGACCATTTCCAGAACCTTCTTCCCTGGAGCCAGGAGAGAATGCTCATCCCAGCCACCTTTTATTCTGAGCGGGGAGCCTGGCCTGCTGTGAGAAGATGTGGAGGTGTCTTAGACTCTCAGAGAGGCAGTAGAAAGTTCTAGAATAGTAGCCGGAAGAGGAGATAGCAGTGTCATTGGCTGTCGCCATCCCTCAGGCTTTCTGCCTAGGGACATCAGATAGAAGCCAGCCAGCCTGCCATTCTCAGCCTCCCCAGACAGCGGTTGTAATGAGGGACCCTGAGGGCTTTGCTTTCAAGCAGATTTCCTCATCCGGACTCATCTCTTTTCCATGCAGCACTGCAGCTCTTGCCTCCCTCTGCTGGGGTACCATGGCATCTGTGTTGGCACTGTGTCACATGCCCTGGCCCTTTCTGCTCTCTCTCTCTCTGCTTTGTCTCTTTCTCTTCGTCTCTGTTTGTCTCTCTGCTCTCTCTGTCTCTCTCTCTGTGTCTCTCTGTCTCTGTCTCTGTCTGTCTCTCTCTCTCTCACACACACACACACACACACACACACACACACACACACACACACACACTCACAGGCACTGTCAGACCTGCAGATCTGCCCTTTCTAACAGGCTGCAGGCAGACACTGGAGGCTGCTCTCCGGTGCTGGCAGTCTGCCAAACCTGTTCATTTGTGCGTCCCATCTCGGGCCTGATGTGTGCCTTCAGTTGCTCATAACCTGGGGGGAGGGACAGAGAGACTGAGCCTGGCTGTCCCAAGCCTAGGAGAAGAGAAGGAAAGTCTGTGTCCCTGGGGCCCAGTGTGGGGACCCATGCGCTCCCTGGGATGTGAATGGCATTTGCTGTCGGTCTGATCGGCATACACAGGGGTTGAGGAGGCCACTGTGGTGGGAGTTGGCATGGGAGGGGACCCTTGAAGGCAACAGCTGAATTGTTGGCTCCAAGACAGGAAGACAGGTCTGGGCTGGCTTAAACTGGCCTGGGGAGGGAATGACATTTGAAAGATGGAGCAGCGAAGGGGACAGTTTCTGTCTGGCTCTGTCAGCTCCATCTGACCCCCATTAGAGACAAGGCTTAGGAAAGCAGATGTATAAGAAAGTATAGGATGAGCCAGAGGTCAGGTGCTGGGGTGAGAAGGTAAATGTCACTGTGTCACTGAGCGTGTGGCCCCTCTGAAGCTGGGGCTGCTCTCAGGCTGGTGCAAGGGCTGTGCACGTGTCTTGTTGGCATCTCTGACAATAGGCTTCTCTCTGTGGCCCTGGCTGTTCTGGAACTCACTGGAGACCAGACTGACCTCAAACTCAGAGATCGTCCTGCCTCTGCCTCTCGAGGGCAGAGTTAAGAGTGTGAGCCACACTGCCCAGTTTTGTTGCACGTCTGTTTCTCTGACAATGAACAAAGGGGAGCTGGGATGTAGTTCAGGGAACAATGGTTGCCTAAACTAGCATGTGCAAGGCCCTGAGTGTAATCACACACACGCGCGCGCGCGCACACACACACACACACACACACACACACACCACACACACACACACATACACACCACACACACACACCACACACACACACACACACACACACACACACACACAGAGAGAGAGAGAGAGAGAGAGAGAGAGAGAGAGAGAGAGAGAGAGAGAGAGAATAAACTAACTATTGAGCCTGGTCTCCTGAGTTGAGAATAAACTTACCCACTGTCCCCACAGGAGCGGCCTTCTCCTTTAAGTACAGCCCTGGGCAGCTGAGGGGAAGCCAGTACAAGAAGATGATGACCAAAGAAGAACTGGAGGAGGAGCAGAGGTAGGCGGCTTCAGGAACACTAGTGTGAGGGCCAAGCGGGGGTGAGCCAGCCCAGCATGTCCTCTACCCTGTTGTGTGGGGGTGGGGTGGGGATGGGCATCCATTCTTGTCGTGGTAACATTCAGCCAGCCTCCATCAAGGGAGGACGCTCCCCTGGGGTAGGCATCACAGACGGAGAGCATGAGAGGAAAGTGCAGTCTATTTCTTGTGTTCTCTCTGCCCGAAGCCTCCCCAACCTGGAGGATAAAGAGAAAAGAGATGCCAGTAACAGTGAGTGGCCTCACTGCTCACTTACGCGTAGAGTCCCTGACAAAACCAATTTGTCACTTGAGGACAGAGCTGGATTCTTGGTGCTCATCCATCTGGCAGCCTCCCTCCTCCCGGCCCCCACCTACTGGTTCCTTCTCTATCTGTTCCGCTCTGCACAGCTCAGCTCTGCACAGCTCAAGGCAGCTGTATGGCTTCTGGGTTCTGAAACCAGGCCGCTCTCCCCTCCCCCACCAGAGTCCCCAGTGTGTCCATTGGATCCCCCTCAACGTTTTTGTCTGGACTTCGGGGGTGGCTGAGGGGGTCTCTGAAGCAGTAGGATGGCCAAGGTGGCCCCAGGAGGAGCAGGGTTTGCACCAGCCCAGCTGCGCCTCCAGCATGTGCACCTGCTGTCCCGCCCCCAGCTGTGTGAGTGGAGCCCTTGCATTATAGCAAAGTCTCATTGAGAACATCACCATTTTCCAGTCCTGGCACCCAGGGCTAGTGGGGGGACGAGCCCTGATTCGTAAGCGTCGGCAAGAAGGCTGAAGTGGGATGCACAGCTTACCCACCCTCTCTGGGCCGCTCAGGGCCACCAGCTGCCCTCCAGTATCACAACCACCCTGCTTGCAAGATCCTGTCTCCCTGCCAGGATGCTGGCCTCACAGGAAACCTCCTCACTGTGGGTTAGGCACAGGCAGGAAGAAACCCTGAGTCCTTGGATGAGGAGGCTGCCCCCTCTTGTGACCCCATTTGCCACGTTTATATTTCAGGATTGAGCTGACCTCTGACCTCACCTCCCTGTAGCGAGTCCTTTAGTCCTGGGCCACAAATGTCCTTGCAAACCCTTGTGGTAAGGAGGCTGGTTTTGTAGACTAGCATTGCTTCCTCACGTTGTCTGCTAATGTGTCCCCAGTGCCACTGACGTGGTCTAAACCCTTCTCCTCCACCGTCTCCATAACCAATTAATGCATTTCGTCCCATCTGAACCTGGCTTGTTCTTCCCATGCACGAGGAATCCCAGACACAAAAAGAGCCTTGTCTGGGGGAAAGCGCTCAGAGGCCAATTGAAGTCCCTGGTAGACCTAAGCGGTCCAGCTGGTTTGGGTGCTAGTGTACTTATGGGGGACCATCATCCAAGACCTGGGGTGCTATGGGAATACGCATCCATCTTGTGAGGTGATTACTGTGTCTTTGTTTCACTCTGAGAAGGAGAGGCCTATAATCCCTCCCATGTTGCAGGGTAGGCAGGGGTGTTAAGAGCTCTGAAGAAAGCTAGGCCTGCAGACTGAGGCAGCCTTGCCGCGTGTGGCCCACTCCCTGCTGCGGTTAATGCAGAGGACAGACATGGTCACTGACATTCACTCATCTTTCTGAGGCTGTTTTGGAACTCCAGTGGCAGAGCTGAGGTATTGTCACAGATCCTGTGAGGAGGTTCGGCCCTGGCTGGAGAGGCGAGAGAGGGCCTGACCCCCCTGGTCCCCGCCTCCAATGTTCCTGGAGATGGGGCTTTGGCAGTACTATAGCCTCATTCTGTCCACTCAGGTCGATGCACTGTGGGCCTTGAGGGGCTGTCAGAGTAGGAGAGCAATTAGGCCTCAAGTTTTAGATCTGTCCAAGTTAGTGGGTGGCAGCTAGGCCTCAGTTTGAGGTCTGTCACTGCCCCTGTGTTCAGAGCTGAGACCAGGAAATGAAAAGGCAAAGTCTATGTCATTTTCAAAGACAGCAGATTCTCCACTGCCCAAGGGCCTTTGCCTCCAAGTCGCCAGGGGACTCCAGACACCCACTGATGCTTGGCTGTTTGTAGGCTAGAGACTGCCAAGGAGCTGCTCCTGGGGTGAGGAAGGAGTCCCTGACCTTCCTCTGCATAGGGAAGTCCTCACTGTGTGCTGGAGAGGCTGGTGGGAGCCCCAGCAGGGCCTGAGTTCATGTTCATTCCATTACCCTACCCAGCATGCTTCCCGTGGCTCTCACACGCCTCTCCCATCTGACTGACATCTGCTTGCTCCCCCACCCCACCCCTGCATGTGGCCCCAGCTGAAGCTGCCCAGGGGCACCCTGTCCACACCCCTGCCTCATGTGATGCTTGGGGTTGCAGAGGCTGTTCAGTTTGGCTTCACCTCTCTGTCTCTGGGTTTTGGAGAGATGGTAGTTCAAGGACAGATCTGGACCTAACTGAATTTGGGGAACTGCCCTAGGACTGTTGCGATGCCAGAGGTGCCTGCTGCAGACATAAAACCCCGGGTTTGATCCCCAAGACTAAAGGGATGACAGCAGAGAGCCAGCTCCCGGGACCTGTCCCCTGACCTCCACATACACACATCCACACACACATCCGAGAAAAACAAATCAAAAACGTAAAATAATAATAATGAAACCCATCCATGGTTACCATCAAGTGAATGAAGCCATCCTCAGACTGGCAGGGCGCCCATCAGCTCCGCCCCTGCCAGAGTGCCTCCGCGTGCTCCTAGGCTGACCACAGGGAGCACCTGGTTCGTCTTGAATGACCCGCTGGGCCACCATAGCTGCACCTAGAACCCAGCCCTGCAGAGGCTCCCAGCTCTGCTCTCCTCAGGCTTGCTCACAGGTCCCTGGGGAGTGGCAGTTAGGAAGCTAGAGGTCCCAGGGGGGTCTTCTCTGATCTCAATTGAGAATTCCTGCCCTCGGATCTGCTCAGACAGAACTGTCCAGTTCCCCGGAAGTGGCTAGACTGGAGTCCTGGCCGCCGTGCACGCTAACCCTTTTGAGTTCCCTCTGAGCGGACATGACAGCCCTCCCCTGCTCCCCACATTAGCTCTGTCCCTGCCTCCCTCCGAAGCTTCTCTTGGAGGTGCCGCCTCCCTCTGTGTGACTGGGATCATTGGCTAGCAGGCTTTTGACACCCCTCTCCCCGGCAAGAGGCCTTTCCACTCCACTCCCAAGGTAGCGGAGCAGACAAAGCATGGCTTTTCAGCGCGACGGCATAGAGGGAACGGGGGACCAGCTTGTGGACTAGGCTGTGTTGACAGGTCAGTCTGAAGGACTGTCAACTTTTGACTCATGCAAATAGACAGAACCCAAGCAGAGGGCTTGGAACAGCATATTAGGGCAGTAAGGGAGGTGGGAACCCCAGCCCTAACTTCCTTTCTGGCTCTTCTCGAGTGAATTTCATGGCTGAAAGTATGCATTGACTCCAGCTTCCAGGAGAGGGCGCCAAAGGCACAAAATAAGATCACTTGACTGCAGAGAAGTATCCAGGCTTTTGGTCTTTCTGGGGAACCTCCCGGAGAAGGTGCAGCCCTCACTGGAGACAAAGACCCAGGCAGCAGGAAGCAAAACTTACCTAGGGCAATAGGATGTCACGAGTGTAACCAACCAGACAGCCAAGGATCCGCAAGCTCACTGCCCAGCTGCTCTTGTTTCTCAGAACGTGGCTGGGGGTGGTGGAGGTGGGGTGGGGACTGACCAGTGGAGCCTGTGTCACTGCACAGTGTGCAGAGCACACTGCTGGTCTGAGAAAGCTGCAGAGTCTAGCGTGGCCTCTGCGACTCCAACCATCACCCTTCTGGTCCCCGTGCCCTCTCTGTCCTTGTCCTGTGCTGCTTCTAAAGTAAACCGAGCGAGATACATGAACTTTTTCTCCCTATTTCTCTTTACAGAACGGAAGAATAATGAAGGTGTCCTTAGCCTCCTCCTGAAGGCTTTCTTTCCTTTTGACATCTTAAAAGCTTGATTTAAAAAAAAACAAAAAGCTGGGCGGTGGTGGCGCACGCCTTTAGTCCCAGTACTAGGCAGGCAGAGGCAGGCGGGTCTCTGTTGAGTTCGAGACCAGCCTGGTCTACAGAGCGAGCTCCAGGACAGGCTCCAAAGCTACAGAGAAACCCTGTCTTGAAAGAACAAACAAACAAAACAGGAAGCCCCCAGGGAGGAGCCCATGCAGCCTTGGGGTGGTGGGGAGAGTTTGTCTGCTAATCTGCTGACATGTTGACCCCCCCCCCCACACACACACCTTGGGTTCCCCTGGTCTAGCAAGATCTTCAGGAATGGTTTTGTCTCTGTCCTGCTCAGAGGTGTTGGGGAGGAGGTTGCCAAGACTATGTGCTCAGGCCTTGGGCTTTTCTCACCAGCCATATTTGCTCCCCACACTCCCTCATCCCCTCCCCCAACACCCTGTTCACACAACCGCCCTGTGCTTTTGTTCTCACTGAAGCCAAACCACCAGATTTGAGAAGAGACAAGAGAGGTGAAGCCCACCAGTGCTGACAAAGATGGTCACACACACACACCCTGGGGTCTTTCCTCTTTCTCTCTGGCAGGAAGGATTCATGCCAGGTGCTGGCTTTAATTGGGCCTCCCTTTTTGTCCCCGCCCCCACCCGCACCCCGGGAGTCTTGCTCGGGTCCAGGCCTCTTGTGTTCTTACCAGATTAGCCTAGTCTCCACTTTTCGCTTGCAATAGCAATATTAGCTTCCAGTAGGTTTCTGGGTCGTGGGATTGTGCATTTCCTAGGCTTTTCCTAGATGACTTTGAACCTCACCAGATGATCACCCAACAGCCCCAGGTTAGTTTTTCAGAATTTTATATTTGACAGTATTTATACTATATACCAAACAACTCTGAAGTCTTAGACTTGTTGGTGAAGACATGTTTTTTTCTAAAGCACTAAGTTTTTAGAAGACTTTCCATTTAATAGAAAGCTGTCAATTCCTAAGCCGTGCGTGCGTTCCTGGCGGCCTTTTCCTATGCCTAGTAATTTGGGTTCGGGACTTAGGGCTGAACAGGCAACACCTCAACATGCACAACTCAATGCCTTTGACACAGAGCCAGGTGACCTACAGAGTCCCGCTCACTTGTTCCTGAATAGCAATAGTGAAGTCCCTGTCTAGGCTGGGATTTCCTCCTCACAGGAGAGTGAGCTCTGGATACCCTTAGTTAGGCTTATGCGGAAACCTGAGCATAGCTTTGTGAGCACAAGCCCCACACACTCCTGGCGGCTTGGCTCGAAGCGGACAGCCTGTGTTCCAGCCAATAAAACATTAAGTAGAGGACCTTGGTTACTGTGTGTTTCTTCAACTTGCTTTATTAAAACAAAACGAAGACCTCTTTAGAAACAAACTTTAAACCTCCTCTCATTTTGATGCCTTTGATGTCCCAGCAGAGCACCAAGCCATATGCATACCTGATTAAAACACACACAGCCCAGGGCTGGAGAGGTGGGTGTTTGGCTAAGAATGCTGGCTCCTGCAGAGGATGTGGGTTCTGTTCCCAGCACCCAGATGGTGGTCCACAAGCATCTGTAACTCTGGTTCCCGGGGATCCAGTTCCCTCTCCTGATCTCTGAGGGCATCAGGCAAACACATACAGACATGCATACATGTAGATGAAACTCCTGAACACATAAAAATAAGTATAAATAAATAAGTAAATACCACAGCTCTGTGGGTTTGGGGTGGTGACAGACAGCTGTGATCCCAGTACCTAGGGGCAGAATTTACATAGTGAATTCCAGACTAGCAAAGACTACTATGTAGTGAGACCTTCTCAACACCCACCTCCCCCATAATCCTAAAAATAATAACAGTAATAATAACTACAATAAGTACACAATGATGACCACCAAAACATTATGGACAGCTCATTAAGAGGCAGTGCAAAACGTATCTGACGGTGATTTCATCCGTGGCTCTCAATACCTCCCCCCCACCATTCACCACACCTCTTTTCTTCACATAGTGGGGTACAGAGTGCACCCTGCACCCCCCTCTTCCTCTTGAGCGGAACTGACTATAGACCTGGTTTGTCCAGACAAAGGAGGGTAGGAATTGGGACATCGGTACTTCAACTTCTAGGTGCCACAGTAGACAGAAAAACGGTTTGTCGAGTGGAGGATGTGAGTGTGGAAGGGTAGAAATATCATTAAAAGCACAAACCTAGCCTGGCACACACCTTTAACCCCAGCCCTCAGGAGGCAGAGGCAGAAGGGTCTGTGAGTTTGAGGCCAGCCTGGTCTACATAGCAACTTTCAGGACAGCAAGAACTACAAAGTGAGGACTGTATCAAAGTAAAAAAAAAAAAAAGCATAAGTTGGGCATTGGTGGCACACGCCTTTGATCCCAGCACTCGGGAGGCAGAGGCAGGTGGATCTCTGTGAGTTCGAGACCAGCCTGGTCTACAAGAGCTAGTTCCAGGACAGCCAGGGCTCCACAGAGAAACCTCCACATGTGTGCTGTGGGGCTCACACACACAATAAGAACAATTTAAAAGTTGTTTTTGTTTTTGTTTTTTAGTCTCAGAAAAGAAAAAGCATAAGACCTAACACATCAGGACTGCTTCTCCAGACAGTCCAGTGGCTAACAGCTTTGCTGAAGCCTCCTCGGTTATGATGGACCCACAGCACAGCTATAGAAGACATGGCCCCGGGGAAGAGGCTAAGACCTGAGCCTGCAAGTGTGGCTCAAGTTCTTTCAGGCCTCAGGGCAGTTGAGACAGGAACTACAGAATCAAGAAATCAGGGTAGCAAGATGGAGCCAGGATGCAGTAGCCCTGCTGCTGAGGAGCACAGGGCAGTGTGGTAGAACAAACAGGACCACACACTGTTCCTGGCTTCACTGTCCAGCTCACCCTTGATATTTGCTGTGGGAGTCATTCCGCCCCAGTCAGATGGTGTGATGGAACCTCATAAACCACAAAGCGGCCACAGAAGCATGTGGTCAACACCGAGGTCCATCCGGATACCCACCCACTTTGTGTACATAAGGAAGAAGAGCCTCTTTCTCTAGGCAGCAGAGCCCCAGGGGCTAGATTTCACCCTGTGTCCCCCTTGCCCAGCACTCTTGCCTACACATCTGTATGCCCACGTCTGCATGCACCCATTTCCCTGGCTTCTGGCTCATCCCTCTGAACTGAAGCTGCTCCTAACCCATGCCGGTCTCTTCCTCCTTGCCTCACTGTGAGATGCAAATCAACTACAGGCCCAAGAGGAAACTGAGACCCAGTATTTCAGGGCCGAGTGTGTTCATGCAAAACACCTCCTGCATTTTAGGTGGGTCTTACACTGAAGAGCAAAAGTAGTTAGAAAAGAGGAGAGTTCTGCACCTGGCCAATGGAACAGGCCCCCAACCCCCCACTCCACCGCACCCCACTGCACCCCACCCCACGCCGCCTTCAGTCGGGAGCATCCTTTTCCTCTCATCCTCTCTTTTCAACAGAGTTCAGAAAGAACAGCTGGCTGCCATCTTCCAGCTCATGAAAGACAACAAGGAGACGTTTGGGGAGATGTCTGACTGCGACATGCAGGACCAGCTCCGCCTGTACGACATGTAGGCCTGTCGCCCAGCAAGACCTGACCCAGAGCACCCTGACAGCCCTGAGGGACTTGGTTCGCCCAGTTGTGGTTCCCAGACTACCTTGTAAAAACAGAGACGTGTGTTATATGAGGATTTGCCCAGCCCCTGCAATTTTTATGTCATGTTCAAGGAATCGGCATTGCTTTCCTCAGAGGAGGGAACCCCCGAACCCTGTGGCTTCAGCTCATTGGTGAGGGTCTGGCTGTGTCGTGTTCCACACACCCAGGGCAGGTGGTCCAGGAGACCCTAAGCACACTGTGTAGACGGAATACAATGCTATAGGGGAGATGGGTGCTATCTAGTAACACTACACTCTTCATCCTGTCCTAGGAGCATCTCTGGAAGTATCTGGGGTGGCAGTGAAAAATGATTAAAAGGGTCAGCTGTTACCCTGGGGTAGAACAGTGGGGTCAGTTACCCTGGGGTAGAACAGTGGGCTCTGTTACCCTGGGGTAGAACAGTGGGGTCAGTTACCCTGGGGTAGAACAGTGGGGTCAGTTACCCTGGGGTAGAACAGTGGGTCAGCTGTTACCCTGGGGTAGAACAGTGGGTCAGCTGTTACCCTGGGGTAGAACAGTGGGGTCAGTTACCCTGGGGTAGAACAGTGGGCTCTGTTACCCTGGGGTAGAACAGTGGGTCAGCTGTTACCCTGGGGTAGAACAGTGGGGTCAGTTACCCTGGGGTAGAACAGTGGGGTCAGTTACCCTGGGGTAGAACAGTGGGGTCAGTTACCCTGGGGTAGAACAGTGGGGTCAGTTACCCTGGGGTAGAACAGTGGGGTCAGTTACCCTGGGGTAGAACAGTGGGGTCAGTTACCCTGGGGTAGAACAGTGGGGTCAGTTACCCTGGGGTAGAACAGTGGGGTCAGTTACCCTGGGGTAGAACAGTGGGCTCTGTTACCCTGGGGTAGAACAGTGGGTCAGCTGTTACCCTGGGGTAGAACAGTGGGGTCAGTTAAGAGAGTTGCTGTCACTGTTGAAGTTCACCTTCAATACAGTCACACCTGGAGCAAGTTTGGCACACAGAGAACTGTGCGGGACACTGTAGACAGAAGGAATGAAACACAGCAGGACACAGCATGTGCTTAGCAATTTCAAGACCCCGAGTTCCATCCCCAGCACCAGACACCCTCCTCCGACCACCAGTCCCCCAAAACGACAGAGTGATCTGTACCTCTGTAGAGACAAAAAGGCCTTTTGATAATGAGAAAGTACCAGAAGGCATTGGGGAAAATGCTCCAGTGTCCCCTAGAATAGTGCCTGGGGTGCCGGGAGACCACTCAGTGATGACGCGGATGAGCTACAACAGCCCCTTCGTTCCCACCAGTCCTACTTCTCGTCACCCCACTCTGCCAGAAAGTTCATGGCCTGAGCAAGCAGAATCAAAGGTATGCTGAGGACAGGAAGCAGGAAAGCTCTTAAGACGGACTTTTATTTGCTAAATAAACTAAATCAATATAAAGACATAACTCAAACTATGGAAAGCAGAATTAACTTTTCAAAGATTTAATTTATTTTAACCAGGCATGGTGGCGTACACCCTTAATCCCAGCACTTGGGAGGCAGAAGTAGACAGATCTCTGAGTTTGAGACCAGCCTGGTCTACAGAGAAAGTTCCAGGACAACTTTACAGAGAAACCCTGTCTCAAAAAACAAAACAACAACACAAAAAAGATTTTATTTTATTATTATTAGTTTTTTGGTTATTCAAGACAGAATTTCTTTGTATAGTTCTGGCTGTCCTAGAACTCATTTTGTAGACCGGGCTGGCCTCAAACTCACAGAGATTCACCTGCCTCTACCTTCCAAGAGCTGGGATCAAAGGCGTGCGCCACCACCACCTGACAAGTTTGATGTTTTTTTTTGTTTTTGTTTTTTTTTTTTTTTTTTTTTTTTTTTGTTTTGTTTTGAGATGGCCTCACTATATAGCCCTAGCTGCCTCTGCTTGCTTCCTGAGTGCTGGGATTAAAGGTGTGTACTACCCACTCAGACAAGATTTTTATTTTTAGCTGTGTGTGTGTGTTCTCGAGCATGAGCTCATGAGCACATGAGCAGGCATCCATGTGCACATGGGTTGTGCATGTGAGTGCAGAGCCCCGGAGATGGCTCAGCAGTTCAGAGTGCTTGCTGTTTGCTCTTCCAGAAGATTTCAGTTCAGTCCCCACAGCCCCTGTCAGGCCGCTCACAACCACCTGTGACTCCAGCTCCAGGGGATAGGATCCCCTTCTTCTTGTCCCCATGAGCATGACGCTCGCATGGTACATGCACACATACATGTACACACGCACACACACCCATGTGCATTTGTGCACACTAAAAAGCATCCACAGACTCAGAAGCCATTCTTAAATATTCCTGGCGTCACTGGTGAACAGAATGTTCACTCCACCTCATGAGCCAAAACCAAGAGGAAATCCTATGAACTTACAAGAGTCAAGAGGAAGAAAAATCAACGACGTTGGGGTCACTGAAAATCGTAAGGCAGGTGTGACGGTTGACACAACGGCAAATTGACAAGACCTGGAATTCCCTAGCAGACGTACCCGGTCGTGTCTGGGAGGGCGTTTCCAGAGAGGTTTAACTGAATGTGGACAGCACGGTTCTGTGGGCTGGGCTCCTGACTGACAAAGGGCAAGTGAGCAGAACACAGGCATTCATCCTGACCTCTTTGCTTCAAGCCAACCGTGGACAGAGTGTGGCCAGCTGCACCACACTCCGCTGTCCTGCCATGACCCTTCTTCCCCCTCACTCCTCACAGAAAGGACTGGTTCCCCAAACTGGGCAGAGGAAACCCTTCTTCCCTTAATTTGCATTTTAACAGATCCTTGGTCAAAGCAGGGAGACACTGGGCATGAGTTAGAGACAGAGCAACTTGCTCCACAATCATAAGGGTGGAAGTTTGGATCCCAGTGTCTGTGTCACAAGCTGGGTGCTCCCACAAACAACTGTAACTTCAGTTCTGATGGGGGTGGAGACAGGAGGATTGCTGGGGCTTGCTATATTCCCCCTTAACTGAGAAGGCGTAAGCTCTTGGTTCAGAGAGAGACCCTACCTAAAAGGAATAAGGGAAATGTTAGCCAACACTCAATGCTCTCTTTTGGCCTCCATGTGCACATGAAGGCATGAGTATACACCACACACACACACACACACACACACACACACTTGAGTATGCACACAGAGAGAAAAATACATAAAATAATATATAGTTTTTGAGACAGCTTCACTGTGTAGTCTTGGCTGTCCTGGAACTCACTCTGTAGACCAGGCTAACCTTGAACTCATAGAAATCTGTCTGCCTCTGCCGTCATCACCCAGCTAAAGTAATCTTAAAAGAGGCTGTTCATGGTGGCATATACCTTTAATCCCAGCATGCAGGAGGCAATAGAGGAGGAAGGACCTCTAAGTTTAAGGCCAGAGTGGTTTACATAGTGAGTTCCAGGACAGCCAGGTCTATATAGAAAGACCCTGTGGAGAGGAGGAGGGGAAAGGAGGAAGAGGAGTTGGGGAGAAGAAATAGGAAAAGGGGCCAGGGGAGATGGCTCGGCCAAGTCAAGATGCTTGCCACCAAGCCTGGTGACCTGAGTTCAGTCTCTGTGATCCACATGATGGAAGGAGAAAACTGATTCCCATTAGTTGTCCTCTGATGCCCCCCCCAGGACTGCTGAGTGTACCCCCTCACATGTGTGTGTACATGTGTGTGTGTGTGCGCGTGTGTATAGACACACACACACACACACACACAATTAAAAAGGAATGTAAAGGCAATTAAAAAAATGGCCGGAAGGGTGGCTCAGCAATTAAGAACATGTACTGCTCATCCAGAGGACCCAAACTGGCCTGCCAGCACCCACGTGGGATGGCTCAAACCGCCTGTAACTCCATCGCCATGGGATGTAATGCCTTCGTCTGTTCTCTTCCATCCCTGTCTCTGTCTGTCTGTCTGTCTGTCTGTCTGTCTGTCTGTCTGTCTCTCTCTCTCACACACACACACAGACACACACCACACAAATAAATCTTTAAAAAAAAAAAAAAAAAAAAAAAAACAAGAAAGAAAAAGCAACCCAGGACAGGCAGGGGAAGCAAACAAAACCTACATGTGGCAGGCGACAGCAGAATATCCAGAGCCACAGCGTGGAAGAAAGGACCCTCTGGGACCATGGGAGCCAGCCTCCAAGCCTCTGGCCTCTCCCACTGTACTGGCCCCACACACTGCTCTGGAACCCTGACACCCACCCCCTACCTCACCCCACCCCCCAGCACCCCAGCAGCCCTTACAACACAAAGAGCAGTAGCTTGTCACTTGTGACACACTTGTACAGGTTCAAGACGTTCATGTCTCATTAGCAAGCCCACATTTATTAGAATAACCTCAGGTCTCTTTCCTTAAAGACACCACATACCGCCACCTCTGGACAGCCTTAGCTGGTACCAGGCTTCCTGTACAGAAAGTAATTGCTGTTTTCGGGGGCCATACTGAAGAAACAGGATCTCTCTCTATTGTAACGATATCTCTTTCTGCCAGCTGCCTGAGTCCTGCTGCCATGTTCAGGCCCCCAAATAACACACAGAGACTTAAATTAGGTACAATGCTGCTGGCCAATTACTAGGATTTCTTATTTGTTAGCTCTGTCTTAAGTATCAACCATAACCATTAATCTATATATTTTATAAAGACTTATCGAGGATGCCAGCAGCATGTGTCCTCTCTTGCCAGGATCACATGGCGACTCTCCTCTTTCCTACATTTCCCAGAATCCTCCTCCTCTCCTAGCCCCACCTAACTTGCTTCCCTATTGGCCAACAGTGCTTTATTTATCAACCAATAAGACAAACATGAACTAATAAAAAATTAATTAAAAAAAATAAGACAAACATGTATACAGAAGGACCTCCCCCATCACTCTATTATGTAGCATTGGCTGTCCTGGAACTCACTATGCAGACAGGCTGATCTCCAATTCACAGAGCTCCACCTGCCTCTGCCTCCTGAGTGCTAGGATCAAAGGCATGCCACATCACCACCCAGCTATGGCCCTGTATTTTTTTTAAATTAAGGATTGATTACTTTTTTCCAAATGTGATGATGTTATTATTTACTAATTTTAATTATTTATGTGCACATGAGTGCAGGTGGCCGTGGAAGCCAAAAGGCTTCAGATGCCATGGAGTTGGAGTCACAGGCAACTGTGAGATACTCAGTGTGGTACTGAGAAGAACCCTTGGGTCCTCTGAAAGAGCAAGCAGAGATCTTAATGGCTAAGTCACTTCTCCGGTTTTATTTTCCTGTGTATGAGTGTTTGCCTGCATGTAGGTATTGTTATGTTTTTATTTTAAAAAAAAGGAAAAGAGAAAGCTTTAAGATGAGACATGTTGACTAGTTTATTATACGGGCCCAGCAGAGTAGGGAGACTAAGAGAGAAGAGGAACAGGGGTAATGGCTGACTGCCATGGCCGGTCGCCATAGAGGCAGAGAGAGTGCATAGGTGAGAGAGAGCCAAGAAGAAACAGAGGAGAGTAGAGAGTAGAGAGAAAGCAGAGAGAGAATTTGGAGCTTTTAAAGGGAAGACTGCGCATGCCCACTGAGGTTCCACGCATGCCCAGAGTCTTCAGCAGGCCGTAATGCATGGCGGGTGATGTGGTGATGACATAGCACGTTTTCTTGTGGGTGCCCCGCCTGTGTCAGGGGGCGGGGTCTGTCTCTTAAGGAGGTAGAGCTGATGAGCATCAAAGCCTGAACCTTTCATTCCCATCTCTACTTATTATTAAAAAAGGTGGGGTGTTAGACATGGCAGGTTAAGGAATAAGGGCATCAAATTCTCAAGACTGCTTCCTGCTGATGTGGGGGGTGTTGACCATCTTTGGGGGGCCTGAGAAGGTTGGGGTGCTGCTATGTCCTGGGGTAGCTGGTTGTTTCATTGCAGTCCAAGTTGTACAGAACTCCCTGACGCCTCTTAGACCTGTTTGTTTGGATTCAATTCAGCTCCCTGGAACTTACAAGAATCCTTAGAGTTTGTGGAATCACATGTATTAGACACATTCGCAGCATATTCTTGTTAGAAGCAACTTGGCTGAAAGCATTACCATTTTAAAATTGACAGGTTTTTTTTTTTTAGGACAATGAAAAGCATCTTAACCTTGACCTTATAGTTATGATCGTTTAGTGGTATTGTTGAACTTTATTATGAACAGTAGCATGAGAAATAGAGAAATCAGGAACATTTCATTCTTTTTAATGTCTCAACTCACTTTATCATCACTTAAGCCTTTTTATCCTCAGACCTTTATAACTTTAATTCATACACCTTACATTACCATCTTAGACCTTCCATTCTCAGACCTTCATAACTTGCATTTATCCACCATGCTAGACCTTTCCATCCTCAGGCCTTCGTAACTACATTCTCAGACCTTCATACATCTTACACTTTCCTATCTTCACATAGATAAACCCTAAAATACCTGTTCCTGGAATCTGTTTGGCTTTAAGCTGGCAAGGCTACCATTCGTCAAAAGCATCAGAGTTCTTGAGAAGGATAAGATTTTACCTGAATCAATGAATTAAAGAATAACAGAGACTTGCCATCAGGCTGCATGGACAGCCACCCCCAAGGTCCTCCGTCCATAGTAGCAGGCTGCAGGACACCTGCCTTCTTGCTGATAGCATGTGACCTGTGGATTACAGACTATAGGAAGACTCGCCCACCATTGGCCCAAGCAACGCGGGGAAAATCGATTCCACTGTCATCTTGTCCACGGTCTGGAGTACCTTGTAGCAGTTGAGGTGAAGGGCAGGGTTGCTCAGTGATTAGCATTGTCACTGACTCGAGATGAAGCGTCTTCAGTGCCCATCAGTCTTCTCGGAGGAAATGGGGTGGGGCCAGCAGCTGGCCTATCTCTCTGTTATAAAAAGCTTTTTAACAAAACATTTTAAATGCCATATTCTCTAGATCTCTGAGCATTTGAGGGCTGTCTGTTTAGTATCTCAGCAGTTAAGTTTGCCTTTAGTTAGAGAAAAATCTCTTTTTGTAATAAAAGCTGTACCTTTGTAAACGGCTTACAGGATGCACTGAGTGGTATAAATATTTTGTTAGTTTGAAATAGACCTTTGTGATTTTAAATTTTGATCATCATTTAAAGATACATGAGTTAAATTTAAGTTGTATAGACTTAGCTTATATTTTAAGTATAGTTAAATTAGACCTTTATGACTTTAAATGTTTGCCATCATTTCAAGATACATGTGCAAATGTGTTTGCCTGGTACCCACAGAGGCTGGATAAGGGGCATCTGATCTCTGGAATTGGAGTTGTTGTTTAAGAGAGAGAGAGAGAGAGAGAGAGAGAGAGAGAGAGAGAGAGAGAGAGAGAGAGACAGAGAGAGAGAGAGAGAGAGAGAGACAGAGAGAGAGAGAGAGAGAGTTCACCCCCCACTGGTGGAGGGGAATGGGAAAGGGGTGGAAAGGCCAGTTCCTAAACTCATCAAACTATACTCCTTAATGTACTCCAACGCCAGGAGTATCGCAGCCGTTCTCTGCCCGACCGCTCACCTGCGTTCTCCCCTAAGCAGACTAGAGCCTGGAGCACAGACCTCCGAAGAATCCAGGATACTGTCCCATCACCCCCAGTCTGTGAAATACAGCTAGTCCAAGCTCAGCCCTGTCCTCACAAGGCGCCAGACCAGATAGATGCATGCCCCACCATTTCATCAGCCCCTGTGCCTGCCCTTTGGCGCTGTGCCCCAGCCACTTCAGCCCTGGTTTATCAAAGCAGCACTAAGTGTGAAATCAAATCACTGGTGGTGGAGTCTCCAGGGTCAGAGTTTCTATCCCTCAAAGCACCAACACCCCCAGGAGCCCTTCCCCAGGGCAGACTGGAATCAGGAATTGGGTGGCGGCTTGGATCCTTCAGGCCAGGTTCACTGAGTTATGCTGAGCTCTGTCTGCAATCAAGGGTTTTGAAAAGCATTTTTCTCACCCCTTTTAAGTTCTCTCATCCCTTTGTGCCTCATGCTCCAAAATTGTACCTTGTGTACGGATAGGCAGTCAGACATCCTAGCCCCTATTCACCTGCAAGATGAAGGCTGGTTCTCTCTCAGCTTAACTTCAGGAGAGGAGGCAGCTGGCAAGGGGGCAAAATTAAGAGAATTGTTCCAGCAAGAAAAGACGAGAGAACTGGAAGCAAGCTGGGCACAGGGGATTCAACTTTGAATACTTGGGAGCGCAAATCACACATTCAGACGTTAATTGATTCTGTCTGTTCCACACTTCGCCAGGTGGTGTAAGGCAGATCCACTAGACTGGGCTTGGGCCTTCTGGGCAAGGTGAGTGAAGAGTCCAAAAGTTTGGAGTCTGTGCTAAACTCCGAGCCCACATTAGTGTCCTCAGAGGGCAGAAGAGGGTGTCAGATTTTCTGAAGCTGAGGTTTTAGGCCCTTGTGAGTTGCCCTGTGGATACTGGGAATCAGCCCTGGTCCTAGGTAAGAACAGCCAGTGTGTTTAACTGTAACACAAAAAATAAAAGACCCAGAGACTGTTGTTGGGGTTCAACCTGAAGACCAGGGAAGCAAAGCAGCCAGCCACTGACTCAAGCTCGGGCTGAAAGGGCTGATCCACGCCCGAGCTCTTCACCAAGCCTCAAACTGCTGCCTCTTTTCAGCCTGGCTGGAGACCCTGAGATTTCAATGTTTTCCTGTCTTCCTTGGTACTGAGCCTTCCTATCGTCAGTGTGGCTGGAGAAACAATGCCTCCTACTGAGACCTTGCTCCTGTCTTATATACTCCCCATGAGTCCTGGGATTAAAGGTGTGAGCTATAATTCTCTTTTAGACTGATTCAAATTTGAGTAGATCTGGGTGACCTTGGACTCACAGAGATCTGTCTTCCTCTTAATCCCTAGGATTAAAGGTGTGTACCACCACCTCCTAGCTTCTGGCTGCTGGGATTGAAGGTGTGTGCCTGGCTGACTTTGCTTTCTGAATCCTCAGGCAAGCTTTAATAAATCATAAATAATATATCACCGCATTTAACTGCTAAACCAAGAAACTAGCTCTGGCTGCTGACATCCTTCCTTCCTTCCTTTTTTGCTCTGTATTTTCTGCACACTTAAGACTAAAGACTGGGGCTGGAGAGATGGCTCAGAGGTTAAGAGCAGTGGCTGCTCTTCCAGAGGTCCTGAGTTCAATTCCCAGCAACCACATGGTGGTTCACAACCATCTGTTATGAGATCTGGTGCCCTCTTCTGGAGTGCAGATATACATGGAAGCAGAATGTTGTATACATAATAAATAAAATCTTAAAAAAAAATCTGTCTAAAAAAAAAAAAAGACTAAAGACTGGATTTAACCCAATCATGCTTTGGTCAGAATTGCTTTTGTTTGTTTTGAAACAGTCTTTCTGCATAGCCTAGTTGGCCTGGAACTCACTCTGTAGACCACATCATCCTCAAACTCAGGGATCCACCTGCTTCTGCCTCCCAAGTATTGGGATAAATTTTGTTTATTTGTTCATTTTTTTAAATTTTTTTTATCATGCTGTTTAATTGAGCACGGTCGCCTAGAAAGGCAAGAGTACACACATTTCTCCAGCATGTCTCCTAGAGACCATTTCACCCACTGCTCTGTTTGGCTGCTATAATTTGATTGGCCAATTGATGAGTATTGTTCATTTTTTTTTGAGGCAGGGTTTGTCTGGGAAGCTCTGGCTGTCCTGGAACTCACTCTGTAGACCTAGCTGGCCCTGAACTCACTCTGCTTCCTGAGTATTGGGATCAAAGGTGTGCGCCACCACCACCCAGCTACTTTTTAGTCCTGAAAAAAAAAAAAAAAAAGACATGGTTTCCATCAAGTCCAGGATGCCCTTGAACTTCTGATCCTCCTGCTCCACCTCCCGAGTGCTAGGGTACAGGCAAGCACCACCATGCTTGCGGGTTAGGGAACAGACCCCAAAGGCAGGCTAGGCAAGCACTCTACTGACTGAGCTGCATCCTCAGCCCAGCTTCTAAGTTTCCCAGACAGTGGGTGAGGAGGTACATTCACTGCAGGGCTGTCTGAGGCGGAAGTGGCAGAATAAAGCCAGTGCCAGAGAGGAAGATGACAGGGGACAATGACAGAAAGCAACAGAATTGAGTCGAACAAGAATCTACATGCTTTGATTTTGCTGTTTCTGGTTGTTTTTGTGTTGTTTATTATGAGTTTTTTGGTGTTGCTTCTGTTATTTTAATTAATTTTAGTATTTATTTATGTGTGTGAGTGTAAGTCAGAAAAAAACGTGGGTGCGGTGGTGGCGCACACCTTTAGTCCCAGGGAGGCAGAGGCAGGCGGATCTCTGTGAGTTCGAGGCCAGCCTGGTCTCCAGAGTGAGTGCCAGGACAGGCTCCAAAGCTACAGAGAAACCCTGTCTTGAAAAACCAAAACAAACAAAAAAACAAAACAAAACAAAAAATACTGTGGGTGCCAAAATGTAAATGGAGTTCTTAATTGGTCTAAGTAATAAAAACACGGAGTCAGATATAGAGGAAAATGCTGAGAGATCAGAGAGAAAGAGCAGCCACCTCCACACCTTACCTCCTTAGCGTCTCAGCAGACAAGAGAGCAATTCCTGTTTGTCCCTGCTTATATCCTGTTTCCACCCAGCTATATCACTTCCTGTTTGTCTGTACTGACGGGGACCAAAATTATCTATTATAAAGTTTCTTGGGGTCCATTTTTCTGGAGCCTGAATCTCCACTGTATTTCAGATGCTGGCTAAGTGTGTTTCTTTGGCACTGGTTTCAGGGTCAGGGTTCATTTCTTTGGTTCTGGTTGCAGAGCCCAAGTGTGTTTCTTGGGCTCTGCTCGGGGTATGTTTCTTTGGCTGGCCCCTTCTCCCCACAATCACCACAGCTTCTCTCCTTGTACCATGAAGGGATCAAATTCAAGTCTTCAAGCTTGGCGTGTGTCTTTACCCAAGGAGACAGCTCCCAGCCCTACAGTGTCTTGTTTTGAGACGGCTCAGCTCACTGGTGAAGGAAGGGCTCTCTAACAGGTCCCAGCGTGGCTAACAAGGCACCAGCAGGTTTTGCCCTTTGTCCTGCCTTCCCTCCCCCTAGCTAAATTGTTAGATCACATTCCTAAAGCTAGCTCCAAGGTCTGTTTGCTTATTTGGCCACTTCATTATGCCTGATTAAAATGCCAAGCTCCAACTAGCAAAACACCAAGGTCCAGAAATCAAGATTCATATTTTGACTATACTGGCAGGACTATACTGGCAGGACTCAGCAACTGACCCCAACAGAGCCTTCTTCCCCTTTTCTCTCTTTAAAAACCTACTCCTGCAAAATCACCTGCTGCCTGCCTTAGTCCTATTCTGAAGCAGAACCCAATGCTTGTCCCACTGGGGCAATAAATCTCCTGTATGCTGAGAACTTGGTGTGGGATGTTGTGTGTTTCAGGGGTGGTGGAAGAAAGAGGGTCACTCCAAGATGAATTTTAGGCTCTCTGGAAGCAGGGAGAAACAGTTGCTATGAACTGAACCCCGAACAGCATGCAAAGGTGTATTTATTGATTGTTATGCAAAAGTTGTTTTTTGGGTATAACAATTCAGAATATCAAGGTCCCTGATTTAATCTGTATTAAAGGTCCTTCTGAAGGGGACCATCAAGCCCTTGCCACTGTAGTCCAGCCAGGTGTGCCAGAGGAGTCTTGTGAGCCAAGTCATACAGAGACTGTAAAGCTGCTTCAGAAAAACGACTCTATAGATAACAGAAAACAATTTCTGTTCCCCACAGTGATTTCTTCAAGGTCAAAGTACTTCTAGAAAACAACTGTTCATTCTGAAGTTCAATTTAGAATCAGTGAGAAACAACTATTTCATTCTCATCTTTACCCTAGGCACCATGATTCTATTAATTTTTCTTGTACAACTCAGGGTCTGGATATGTTCTGTAGCGACTCCTAGCCCCGCCCCTGCCCCTCAACTGGGACATTCATGTGGAGCAATCGCCTATTCTCTAGTCTGGGCTTCACTCAATAGCAACTCCCTCAGTCCCTTGACAGTGTCTTAGGCAAGCTCTTTACTTTAGGTGAGGCAATGTCAGATCCATTGTGCTTCAGACCCTCTGCCATTATCTCAAGCTGACACTCACCCTGGCTGCTAAAGAGGATGGCTGTGGTTGCATGGTCTAGGGCTAAGGTACTTTATTCTTTCTCTTGGGAAGGCCTAGCTCCTAGCTGGGCTGGACACTGGGAAATGGAAATGATCAGTACAGGCAAAAGGGACAGGTCCCAGGTGGAGAGCACAGATCTGATTGGGTTAAGTTATATCTGTTGTTGTTGGTCTCAGTTACACAGCTTTGCCCACATAGATGTAGGCAAACGTATGTCCACTGTTGACAGACCTAAGAAATGATCACACCCAAGAACAGTTTAGCAAATCAGGGAATTTATTGGAGTTACTTATAGGAGCATGGGTGGTTGTTACTCCAGGGGCATGGGTGAGGGGTTAGCTGTAGGGACATAGGTGAAGGGTTTCTCACAGGAGTGTGCAAGACTCAGGCTCTACCACACTCTCATCTTCCCAGCAAGCGCTCCCTGACAATCTTTAACTTTCCTGATCATAGGGTGACTGATGCCCAAGATACATTGTGTCCCCTTGGTTGTGAAATCCCCTCAGACAGGGCCATCTTGTCCTCCCCAATCCCATTGACAGGCCACCTCCCAATCTCTGGATTGGGTTCAGAGCCACCTAACTAGCCTGGGGTCCTGCCTTTCCTGTGCTTCTTCCTAGGCAATCTCAGAAAAATTTCCAGCCCCCCCCCACTACCTCCCAAGGATTGTGGAAGATTGGCAGAGAGCAGTGCCCACTTCCCTGGAGTCCCACTGTTTTCAAACCACATTGGTCTGCCCTGCTCCAGTTGTAACAACTGCTGTCCTGTCTCAACGGTTTATGGTTCCAAATAATAAGCCTAAAAGGAACTGTGTGGTCAGGTTTTTTCTTTTCTAGACCTTTTTACCCAAATGGAGTCTCCTACAGTGGCAAAAAAGAAAGAGCAGTGCCAACCGGCAACCTGACACAAGCCAGACACACCTTGGACGAGACTCGGTGAGGGGTTGTCTACCGCTGTTGGCCTACGGGTGTGTCTGTGGTGGGCTGTCTGGCTCGCCTTAGTTAAAATGGAGAATACCCACTCACTGTAGGCAGCACCATTTCCTAGGCAGGGGATTCTGGGCTGCAAGTGTAGGGATAAAAGGTAAGACAGAGAAACACCCTGACCCTGAAACCAGAGTCAAATCTGCCTCTGACCAACTGAGCACAAAACCAACCAATCCCTGAGCAGAAAAAAACAACGAATCCCTGAGCACAAAATCTAGCCAATCTCAGCTTGTCTAAGCTCAAGAGGATTGAAATCCCACCAATTCCCACTCTGAAAATCTTCTACCTGGAAAAACTCTGCTCCTAAGAAGCTCTGTGCCTGGTCAGTTGGCAGCTGCCTTTCTCCACCCTGGTGGAGGCAGCCACTCTCCTGGATTCCTCACTCTCAAATAAATCCCTTGAAAGAGTTTTGTGTGAAGACCTTCTTTTGTGGGAGCAGAGCAGAATCTCTTCTGGGAAACTTCCTTAGGGGAGCGAACACAAGTAAGGACTTTTCATAAGAGCTGGAGCAGATTGCTACATTCCTGAAAGGCTTTCCCGCTTAGCCGAGTGAAGCAGAGAAGAACTGAGAATAAAGGGACCTCTCTGCTGAGAAACTCTGCCCCCGGCAGAGTGGAGCAGAGAAGCAACCAGTATCAGCAGGATCCCCACATCCTGTGGGGAGATCATCCCCCACTGGAACCCAGCTTCAGGTATAGCCAGACTTCCTGACAAGTCGGGATACTCTTCTCTTCACAGCTGTAGTTATCCAGGGTACCTCTCTTCACAGCTGTAGGTACAGCCTGACTTCTGACAGTTGGGGTTCCTTTCCCTCTGGAGCTGTAACACTTGCATCATAAGAAAGTATACATTTGTTTCCTTTCTGCTATGTGGAATATTGCATTTCACTGTGTGAATGTGTCACAAAGACTGGCCAATACCTGGGCAGCTAGAGGCTAGATGGAGCTGGCAGACAAAAAGAGTGTGAAGAAGAGGAGTCTTGGGAGTCTTGAGATGCAGAGAAAGCAGGAGATGAACTTGCTATACTGAGAAAAAGTACCGAGCTATGTGGCAGAGCACATATATGTAAGAAATATGGGTTAATTTAAGTTATAAGAGCTAGTTAGTGACAAACTAAGTGATGGGCCAAGCATTTATAATTAATAATAGGTCTTTGTATGGTTATTTGGGAACTGGCTGGTGGGACAGAAAAGTCTGCCTACAAATGGCACCCACCGTCAGGCAACATAGAGATCCACATAAGACCTGAGAAAGCTTAAAAAGAAAAGAGAAGAGGTTCCAAACACACGAAAATGGTGTCAAACGCAACTTCTCAATAACCACTTTCTATCTGATAGGCTCGGTGCCAGTGGCAAACAGAGGCACAGCTTGTTAAAGAGGTGACTTCCTGGCTTGGGGCTAGTGGCTAACACGGGTGTGGCTCTTTTAAGAGGCCCTGCTACTGAACACTTAAACGGGGTCTGTAAACAGTGCATGGCATGCTATTGGTGGCAACAGGGACCCAACAACTTCCCAGGCTTGGGGCTGAGAATGTGGCTCCTGCTGAGACTCTGCCACGAACCTGGGCTCTTGGGGGGCGGAGGGGGGGGTTGAGCCAACCTCCAATGCTATTTACCAACACATGCGCTAAACCGAGCTGTGCTGGCGACTACCACAGCAGCTTAAGATTGGTCTCATGCCAGGTGGTGGCAGCGCACACCTTTAATCCCAGCACTGGGGAGGCAGAGGCAGGAGGATCTCTGTGAGTCTGAGGTCAGCCTGGTCTCCAGAGCAAGTTCCAGAACAGGCTCCAAAGCTACAGAGAAACCCTGTCTTGAAAAAAATCAAGCCTATGTATATTTTTAAACACACTGTGACCATTCAGATGTTTCTTTCATCTGGATCTGTCTTTACTGAACACCTATCTGTATTGCTCTTTGATTGCGTGAGATGAATATTTTGCGGGGGTGGTGGGGTGGTGGGGCTTGAGTTCACAGAGATCCGCCTGTCTCTGTCTCCCAAGTGCGGGTATTAAAGGCGTGCACTACCACCACCTTGTTATACCTAGGCTTGAGAGAGAAAAGATAAAGGGTATATACAGTCAAAGATTAAAAAATAGTTTAAAAATAATAAATTATAGTCTTTAAAAAAGGAAGGAAGAGCCGGGCGGTGGTGGTGGTGGTGCAATTCTTTAATCCCAGCACTTAGGAGGCAGAGGCAGGTGGATTTCTGTGAGTGAGTTTGAGGCCAGCCTGGTCTACAAAGCTACACAGAAAAACCCTGTCTCGAAAAACAAAAAACCAACCCCTCCAAAAAAAGAATAAAGAAATAAAAAAAATATAAGCCACATAAAGATGTAAAATACAGAGTCTGAATCCTGTATGGTATTATGTTGTCTTTCAATGTTCTGATTGCTAATAAGGAAAAGACATTGGATTATGAAAGTTGCTGGAGTAAACCAACCTATATTTTAAAAAATATCTTAACTTCAAAATATAAGTGAAAAAATATATAGCTTTGGAGGAGAGGTTATGCTTTTATTTCCACAGGTAAATTTGGTATAAAACTTTAGAGTCACAAAGATAAGACAGTATTTTCTCTAAATTTGCCGTTTTGTACAGGTGAACAACCCCACATTTGCTGGTATAATAAATGCTCTTTGCTTTTGCATACTACTTGAGTCGATGTTTGTCCTTCAGTGTTTCCTTGGAGCCTTACATTTGGTGCATTGGTGGGGAAACGCCGGGGACCTCTAACTCGTGAGTGAAGCATTTTTAGGAGAGCATGTTCTGTTCTCTGCCCATCAGTGAGTCTGGGTGTGTCTGAGTGTGTCTTTGTTCTGGTCTAGTATCTGGATACAAACTGGAAACCTACTGAGGAAGGGTGGATACATTGTTAACTTCCTCCTGGTTGGGAAGTCTGAGGATGCTCAGAACTCCCTTCTGGTGGGACAGGAAGGTTTCAGTCTGCAGCAGTTGGAAAACTCCATTCTGAATCTGGTTGTGGTAGCCACAGGTCACTCCCATTGTTGGGTTTTTTTTTTTTAAGATTTTATTTATTTATTATATATACAATATTCTGCTTCCATGTATATCTGCACACCAGAAGAGGGCACCAGATCTCATTACAGATGGTTGTGAGCCACCATGTGGTTGCTGGGAATTGAACTCAGGACCTCTGGAAGAGCAGTCAGTGCTCTTAACATCTGAGCCATCTCTCCAGCCCCCACTCCCATTGTTTAAATGGTCCCGGGGAACAGCACAGGCTGCTGTTTTTTGTTTGTTTGTTTGTTTTGAATACCAGTGGGTTTGTTTGTTTCTGCATGTGTGTTTGTGTTCTGTGTGTCCTCTTTTGTGTTTTTGAAAAATAATGTTGTGGGGTTAATTATGCAGTGGGGGAAACTAGTAATCTTTGCAGGAAAACGGACTGCCAGGCACTCTGTGCCCTCCAGCTGCTGCTCTGGCCATGTGCCACCACTTCCCTGCCCTTCCTAAGCCAAATTCTTCAGGTTGATACAATTTACAGCCTTATGATAACACCTCCCTCCAGACCAAGGTCCTTGCTGCTGCTACTTTCCCACCTTAACCCTCTCCTGTCCTGACACTGCCTAAGAAACTGCTGAATTAAACCAGCCTATATACTTTAAGATGTCTTGGCTTCAAAATAAAAGTAAAAAAAAAAATTATGTTCAGGAAAAATAATGCTTTTGTTTCCACAGGGGAAAAATACATGATTTTTGGTCATTCAGATTCAGTGGGTTATAAATATTTGTCACCATTTAGAGGGGTTGGTTATGAATTATTATGGGTCTTGGTAAGAAAAACCTACTACTAGTCTCAAATGTTTAACATTGGTACTGATTTTTTTATATATTGATACAAATTTAAGGTTATTTTTGTTTATATATATTTTATATTCTTGTTTAAAGGTATTATACCTATACAACTTATTTAAAAATATAGTGTATAATTTAAAAGATACAGGTTAAAAGCTAGTCATCATGTCACAGCCCTCTGGGTTGCAGGCTTCTATACGATTGGCCTTCAGTGAAAAGACTGCCAGGACTAAAACTCTTTAGTTTCATGGAGAAGTCCAAACCTGTTTCTTTTCTTTTAAAGATATTTTTCTTTTCTCTTTTTAAAGATTCATTTATTTATTATGTATACAGTGTTCTGTGTGCACATATGCCTGCAGGCCAGAAGAGAGCACCAGATCTCATAATGGATGGTTGTGAGCCACCATGTGGTTGCTGGGAATTGAACTCAGGACCTCTGGAAGAGTAGTCAGTGCTCTTAACCTCTGAGCCATTTCTCTAATCCCCCCAAACCTGTTTCTTAAAAATTGTCAACATCACATCTATGATCTATAAAAAAAAAACTGCAGTCTAGCTTCTGTAACGTCTAAGGATGTACTTATATCTGTTGGTAAAAAATGCTTATAGGATAAAAACAGGACCCGAGATGTCCATTTGACTAATATATGTAGTCTGTCTACATGTGTGTATATACTGCATGCTGGTGCCACAGAGTCTGGAAGAGGCTGCACTGGAGTTGCAGATGGCCAAGGGTTCAGGGAACCCACCCCAGGGCCTCTCTGAAAGCAGCAAGTGTTCTTACCAGGAGAGCCATCTCTCCAGACCCCCGATCTTTTGCCAATCTCTTCTCTCTTGTTAATCCTATCGAACTAGAGTAAAGATGATTACCCAAATTCTTTGGTCAAATTAAATAAGACTTATCTTCTGTTAGATAAGGCTATCTCCCTAAAGTGAGGTCTGAGAAAATGGCATTGAACATAGGAAAAAGTGGGGCTTATATAGCCCCCCAAAATTGCAAGGCTAGGGAACTTCCAAGGGGTTTGGGTTACATAGGAACTTAACAGAACATTCAAAATTATTTGGCAGAACATTTTTTATCAGAGTGAAGGGTAGGGTATAGGGTGTAGAACATATCAAATTCCATAAAATGGGTCAAATGCAAATGCAAACTTTACAGGAAACAAGAATGAACTACTTTGACCCTGTAACAAGACAGCTTTCCATCTTTTTTTTTTTTTTTTTTTTTTTTGGTTCTTCGAGACAGGGTTTCTCCGTGTAGCTTTGGAGCCTATCCTGGCACTCACTCTGGAGACCAGGCTGGCCTCGAACTCACAGAGATCTGCCTGCCTCTGCCTCTCGAGTGCTGGGATTAAAGGCGTGTGCCACCAACGCCCGGATTGATGACTTTCCATCTTAAGACTGCTTTTAAGTCAGGTTGGTCCGTCAGTCACACTGCCTCCTGAGTGCTGGGATTAAAGGTGTGGGCAGACACCACTGGGCCACAAAAGTTATTTTTAAAGCAAAGCAAGTTCTTCATACCAAAGTCCCTGTTCTAATCTATGTGTTTTGTGACGGAAAACATGGAACCTCTGCAACTCCAGTCCTTATTGAATACCACTGGCAGTATTCAATAATGCAAGGTGTTCCAGGTGTGACCAAAGTCTTGCAAAGCCTGTAAAGGTCCTTCTGAAAAACAGCTCTGTAGATAACAGAAAACAATCACTAATCAGATGCAAAAGATTTCTTCAGGGTTTAGGTGCACCTAAAAATAAGCCCAACACTTTGGTGGTCGTGCCAGACACAATGGCTACCCTGTGTGGCTGATTCACTCTTTCTCCAGTTTGGCAGTAATCTTGATAAGGAAGGACCAGGTTATGTGTCTACAGCACCCCGGGACCTGCTGACGGGGAATTGCATTAACTTTCCAGCCGGCTTTCAGGCAAAGTAGCAGTCACTACTGATCATTGTCCAGAGTGCAACTCAGCTCTTCTCCTCTATCCCTGGTGGAATGGAGGACGTCTGGGTCAGATGTGGCCAGGACTTGACTGACTCTCATTCTCTGCCTGCTGTGGATGGATGATCCATGTTATTGCAGGGGCCTTGGTGCCGTGATGGGAACATGAGATGGAGTATCTTTTTGTACTTGGGCTGAGTTCATTAGACACCCCTACTGTGTGGCTTTAGTGGCCCTGAATATTTCCTGTTGTATATTTACACAGCAATTTATAGCATTGTATGCTTCTCTCAATAAACATGGAATCAACTCACAAATAAAAGCTGAGCTCTTGTGGTTTTGTTGTTTTTATTTTGTATTTATTTATTTATTTCCTCAGGGTTTAGGTGCACCTAAAAATAAAAAAAAAAAAAAAAAAAACTTATCGATTTTTTGAGACAGGTTTTCTCTGTGTAGCCCTGGCTGGCCTGGAACTCACTCTGTAGACCAGGCTGGCCTCAATTTATAGAGATCCAGTTGCCTCTGCCTCCCAAGTCCTAGGATTAAAGGCATGCACCATTATGCCTTGTTTATTTTATTTTATTTTATTTTTTAAGATTTTATTGATGGGGTTGGAGAGATGGCTTAATAGTTAAGAGCACTTGTTCTCAAAGAAGACCAGAGTTTGACTCCCAGCACCTACATGATTGCTCACAACCGGTCATAACTCCAATTCCAGAAGACATTCTTTTTCCATCCTTCAAGGGCACCAATCATGCACACCGTGCCCAGACAGTTCTGCAACAAAACATTCATACACATAAAATAAGTGAATCTTTCTGTCTTTTCCCTTGGATGGCGTGTTTCTTTTTTCTTTTTACGTTTCTTTCTTTTTGCGAGTATAATAAATTTGCATCACTGAAGTGACTGAGTTGTGAAGACCCATCCTGAATGTGGGTGCCACGATTTTGTGGCACTATTCCCCGACCTGCGGGGAATCACGAGAGCTCACACCCCAATGTGCTGCGGTCACCAAAGAAGCTAGAACGGTAGGGTCGGGGGAACAAAGAACGACAGCAAGACAGGTTTCTGATCAAGCTGCAAATTTTTATTTTTCACAAGGACCTGATATAGGGGTGCCAAGCGGGGAGCTTGGCAGGAAGGGAGAGGTCGTTTGAGGCTGCTTGCCTGATAACCGGGCTGAGGAATGTCCCTGTGTGTGAGCCCTTGAGAGTGCAGGAGGTTAGCAAGGTCACACATAGGGTGCAGGTGTTTAGATAGTGGGTTAGAAAGGGGGAAGGGTTGCTAGGTAACCTGACCATGAAATGTATCTTTCCTTCTATAAGCTACTTTATGAGCCCAGGGAGGAAAGGATTGAAGGCAGCTATTCTTCTAAGGATAGTGTGTTTATGCTGGCAGCTTCTGCCCAAGTCTCTTACAGGTCCAAGGTTACTTTTGCCATGGCCCCCAACATGTAGGTAGGGCTCAGGACTGAATGAAAAGAAGAGTAAGCTGGTCAGTGCTGTGCATTGATCCAGTCATCGAGCTCTGCTCTTGACTGTGGGGGTAATGTGACTGTCAGAGCCTAGTCCAACGACTCATCTGGGTTACCTGAGCAGGGGCATGAGGATTGAGAAGTGGCAGATAAAAGAAACAAAGACAGAAACATGTCCATGTCTTTCAGCACACTGGACAGCCCGAGTTTAATTTAGACCCTGCTTATTCTCAGACTGGAGGCAAAGCAGAACAAAGAGCAACACAGTCAATTAACCAGCTCCCTGCACTGTCCTTGAATCCAGGAGCAGCCAGGTTCACCGTCTATCACGTGAGTCCTGCTAGCAGCTGCATTATCTATCTGTGTGCCTACAGCTGGCATCCGAAGCTTGTTGGTTAGATAATATGCTCTTTTCCCTGGGTTTAGTCAGAGCTTTCTCACGGTTCTCAGGGAGACTGGAGCAAACAAGCTTGAACTCTAATGCCTTGTAACTCAGAATAGACTCCAGATGGAAACTGAGTCACTTGTGGGCTCCCACATGTGACCAGTTGCTTCAAGGTCCTGTCATCTTGACCCTGCGGTAATGAAACCTTCCTTACTTAAATGGCTTTGGTTGGGGTGTTCCATTACAGAAACAGGAAAAGAAACTAAGACAGGCTCAAAAGTACAACAGACGGTGTTCTCTTGACACTTGGAGGACAGCCCTCCCCTTTAGATCCCTCGGAGCTGGAGCTGCTGGCTGTGAGGAGGTGTCTACAAATGGGCCCTGATTTTGATGGTTGGGCTTAGAACTCTCTGCTTTATGCTAATTGGAATGTAAATGCATCCGACAGAAATGGTAGGTTAAATATTGTTTGAGGCAGGGTGATGCGGGATGCCCTTCTGAACGCTTCGAATATGTGTCACTTTTACTGGTTGACAAATAAAATTGTCAACCTGATTTGGCCAGTGGCCAAGCAGAATAGAGTTAGGCGGGAAATCCAAACAAAGATACGGAGAGAAAGAAACCGGAGTCAGGGAGACTCCATGTAGCCGCCAGGGAAGCAAGACGTGAGGTAACAAGCCAAGAACATCGTAGAAAAATATAAAATACTACAAATATGTTAATTTAATGGTGAGGGCTAGTCAGTAATATGCCCGAGCCACTGGCCAAACAATTATATTTAGTATTAAGCTTTAGAGTGGAGTGCGATTTTATAAGCAGATGCGGGAACTGACAGGTGGAACAGAAAACCTCCAGTCGCAACAGGGTCTCATGGGTATCTAGTAGCCCAGGCTGGCCACCTCAAACTCACTCTGTAGACGGAGCACTTTCCATCATTCTGCTTCCTCCTTGCCTGTGCTGGGTTACAGGTGTGGGTTCCCACACTCAGTTTATTTGGTGCTGAGGCTGGAGGCCTTTGTGGCTGTGGGGTAATTCTCCTGGTCAGTGTGACTATGTATTCTTCTCAGAGGTTAACAAAGAAGCTGCTTTGGCCTATAGCAAGGCAGAGTAAAGCTCGGCAGGAAAGCCAAACTGAATACAGGGAGAAAGAAGGCGAGTTGGGGGAGTTGGCAGCCAGTTGCCAGAGGAACCAAATGTATGAGAGCACAGGTAAAACTATTAGACTCGTGGCAAAACATAGATTAATAAAAATGGGTTAATTTAAAAGTAGGAGCTAGTTAGTAACAGGCCAGAGCTGTTCAGCCAAGCATTTTGTAATTAATATTAAGTCTCTGAGTGATTATTTAAAAGCATCTGCCGAACGGGTCGGGACAGAGAAACCTCTGTTTACGCTGGGTGTGTGTTCACTAAGCACTTCACCACCCAAGTCCCACCCCAGCCCCTTAAACACATTTGGACCTGGTATTTTCAACCTGCAACCTGTTTATCTATTGGTCTATGGCCCCATTCCAAGTCAAGCAACGCTGTACAATGTTCCTTCTGAAGATGAGGAAGGGTTTTAAGTGTAGATGGCTATACACCATGTAAGCATGCTGAAAATTCACCGGGTCAAACCTCAAGAGAGCAAGCCATGCATTTCAGAAAGTGTTATCTCATGGTGTGTTAAGGCAGTCAGGAGTGCATCTCCTGCAGAACAGAATCAGGGAGAATAGGCGTGGCTGGGGTGGTGCTCTGTGGCAGAGTCCTGCCTAGTGTGCTCAAGTCCTGGACTTGATATCAAGCCTGCAGAAAAGAAGAGCAGGGAAGTTGGGTGTTGGTGGTGCACGCCTTTAATCCCAGCACTCAGAAGGCAGAGGCAGGAGGATCTCTGTGAGTTCGAGGCCAGCCTGGTCTACAGAGTGAGTGCCAGGACAGCCAGGGTTACACAGAGAAACCGTGTCTCAAAGAGAGAGAGAGAGAGAGAGAGAGAGAGAGAGAGAGAGAGAGAGAAGGGGAGAAGCAAAAATTAGCAACAATGCCACTGAACATACCCCCTCTGTAGGAGACTGGAATATTCCACTCTCTAAAACCTCCTTGGCATAAAGATCACTCTGAGCTGTTTATTTTGGGAATCAGGATGGAGGCGATCTTTTATGCCAGGAAGAGAAGGGTGATTAAATCTCAGGAGGGCTTCACAGAGGAGAGGGCAATGTAACATGAACTTGCACAGCACCCCGTTTGCTTGGGTCTTTCCCGGTGACTTTCATGACTAACTCACCTTTAGCCACTTCCCATGGTCTCACTAGAAATGCTACAGGAGCAGCCTCCTGAGCCTGAGATTTACTGTTTTCTCTGGTTACCCCCACACACATGAGCTGTCTGCATGCTAGATGTCTGCTCTCCTCTCACAGATGAGTCTTCCCTTACAGGAGCCCGGCTGAAACAAAGGAGCAGGAGGAGGACCGCCACTCCACCAGCTCCAGAGAGCTTGCTTTCAGAGCGTTGTCCATTCTGTCCATTGTTCCTTCCCGCCAGCATGCAGACCTTCAGGTAGCCAGGCCTGGTGACAGGCAATTTAATGCTGGCATTTGGGAAGCAGAGGGAGGGAGAGAGAGAGGCAAGCCTCAGTCACTTACTGAAGTGAAATCTAGATTTGGATGCACGAGATGGTGTCTCAGAAGGAAAAAAAAAAAGAGTTTATTGAATGAAAGGAAATAAAAAGGAGTGAACGTGACTGCTTCTACATGAGGTGGAGGGGAAAGTTTTATTGTAGGTATGAGGGGGAGCATAGCCAGGGGAGAGTCTGGGAGAGTCCAGGGTGGACATGAGCGGTCTGAGCTGTGCCATGTGGGGAGAGGGAGAGAAAAAGGGCATGGGGGATGTCCTGTGTGCGGTGAACAAATGTTTCTCTTCTTGGTTGATGAATAAATGCTGGTTGGCCAGTAGCCAGGCAGGAAGCATTGGTGGGGCTACCAGACTAGGAGAATTCTGGGACGAGGGAAGGCAGAGAGAGTGAGTCACGGCGTGTAGCCACTGAAGGAGTAACACTGCCTCATGGCAAAACACAGTTTAATAGAAATGGTTAATAATTAAGAGAGAGCCAGACAATAAGAAGCCAGAGCCATTGGCCAAACAGTTTATAATTAGTAGAGGCCTCAGTGTACTTATTTGGGACTAAATGGCTGCGGACCAAGCAGGACAGAAACTCCACCCTCAAGAAGGGAGAGGGGAGAGGGAAGAACCAGGGGCAGCAGCCAGGAGGCCACAGGTACAAAGGGGTGGGAAACCAAAATGGCTGCATTGTATATGGAGCCCATTTCCCTGGGCTGGGAAGTTCAGGGTAGGGGCCAGGTAGGCCAGGCATACCCTGGAGCAGGTAGGGCTGAGGATTGCTGGGAGAGCCTGGCAGTCAGGGGTTTGTCATGGTTGGAAACTTAACATTTATCACACAAAGGTAATCTTTGGGGGACCCTGAGAAAATTCAGGATTATGGTCAAGTCCTGACTGGAGTATTCTGTGAGGCTGGATCTGCTCAGCCAGCAGCCTTAAAACTGTTCTGGATGCAGAATTCTGAGGAGACTGTAACAGGCATTTTGAGATGTTGGATCACCTGGGCTACCCATTATCATTGGAGTCTGGTCCCCTTGCTCTGAAAACACAAACTTTTAAAGGTAACATTCAATACAAGTATAAATGGCGCTTTGTTTACAAGCCAGCCAAAGACGGTATTTGGTTTGGGGGGGGTTGTTTGTTTGTTTGTTTTTCAAGGCAGGGTTTCTCTGTGGCTTTGGAGGCTGTCCTGGAACTAGCTCTTGTAGACCAGACTGGTCTTGAGCTCACAGAGATCCACATGTCTCTACCTCCCGAGTGCTGGAATTAAAGGTGTGCGCCACCACTGCCCGTTGAAAGACAGTATTTTCTTAATGTGTTTGAGCAGGTAAAATACCCATGGTGTGTCTTGAAGTTCTTCTAGGCTTATTTCTTAATGTCCATAGTCAGAATTTCAGGGTGTCGTCCTTGATCAAACCTGATTTTCTTTAACTGGAATGAATCCACAGTTTCTCATTTTCTGTAGAAATAAAAGCATAGCCTCTCCCAAAAGAGACACATCTCTGACTTCCATTTTGAAGTCAAGATATATTTAGAATACTTAGGTTGGTTTAATCTAGCAGCTTTCATAATCCAGTGTCTCTTAGCAGCCAAAGGAAAAAAAAAAAAAAAAACACAAAGACAACACAACAGCCGGGCATTGGTGGCGCACGCCTTTAATCCCAGCACTTGGGAGGCAGAGACAGGTGGATCTCTGTGAGCTCAAGACCAGCCTGGTCTCTAGAGCGAGTGCCAGGACAGGCACCAAAGCTACACAGAGAAACCCTGCCTCGAAAAAACCAAACCAAACCAAACCAAACAAAATTAAAGACAACACAACATACAGCATTCAGACTCTGTGTGTTTCCCATCTTTTTGTGGTTCATTATATTTTTCATTACTCTATTTTTTAATGGAGTTTCTCTATCCTTTCCTTTTCTCTCCCAAGCCTATGTATATTTTTAAACACACTGTAAACTGTTTAGAGGTGGGTTTTTGTTTTTTTGTTGTTGTTATTGTTTTGGTTTGGTTTGGTTTTTTTTCGAGGCAGGGTTTCTCAGTGGCTTTGGAGACTGTCCTGGAACTAGTTCTTGTAGACCAGGCTGGTCTCAAACTCACAGAGATCCCGAGTGCTGGGATTAAAGGCGTGTGCCACCACTGCCCCATGTTTTTGTTTTGTTTTGTTTTGTTTTATGTGACTTTGCCTTTACTATATTTCTCTGTCTTATCCTGACCACACAAGTCTTTAATCTGCTAAGCATATTGATTAGGGGCCAAAGGGGTGGCTTTGGTGGCTGACTATACCCCACTCCTTGTTTCTGAATGCCAAGCTCCAGGCGGAGGTACCAGTGGGAGTCACATATACTGCCCCAACTCTGAAGAGTTTTGGGGCCCACACTGCCACTGAGTAGTGAGCCAACCACTGCTGATACCCCATTTAAGTGTTTGGTAGTGGGGCCTCTTAAAAGAGTGGCTGTTTTTTTCCTGCTAACACTGAGTCAGGAAGCCTTTCTTTTTCTTTCTTTTTTTTTTTTTTTTTTTTTTTTTTTTTTTTTTCGAGACAGGGTTTCTCTGTGTAGCTTTGGAGCCTATCCTGGCACTCGCTCTGGAGATCAGGCTGGCCTCGAACTCACAGAGATCCCCCTGCCTCTGCCTCCCGAGTGCTGGGATTAAAGGCGTGCACCACCAACACCCACCCGCTCAGGAAGCCTCTCTTAATGGAGCCATGCCTTTGCTAGCCACCACCAAACAGCCCACTGGCGGGAAAGAGGTCACCAAAAAGTCCAGCTTGACCCTGTTCTTGTGTGTTTAGTATGCTTTTTTTTTTAAAGCTTTGACAGGCTTTATGTGGAAATTCTTTCCGAGTGTTAGACACCATATGTAGATGGAATGAATATTCCTGTCCTGACCACCTGTTCCCAAATACCCAACGGCAACTTTCCAAATAACTGACTCAGGGGCTTATATTAATTGTAGATGCTCAGTCAATGGCTCAGGCGTATTACTAACTAACTCTTACAGTTAAGTCAACCCATATTCCTTATTTATGCTCTGCCCCATGGCGGTACCTTTATTAGCATGACAACTTCATTTTCTCCTGCTCCCTCTGCATCGGGCTGGTGACTCCCCTGACTCCACCTTTACTCTTCCCAGAGTCCTCTGGGTCTGCCTGGCTCTCCTGTACTTCCTGCTTGGCTACCAGGCTGTCAGCTTTTTACGAACCAATGAGAGTAATACATATTCACAGTGCACAGAACTATTATTCCACAGCAGGTACCAATGTTAAACCTGAGATCTGTGAAGGGAAAAGACAAAATCCATGAAATAAATCACAGTCGCCAAACGAAAGGAAGCTGTATTTTGGGGTGCACCTGGGACTGGCAGCCCAGGTCAGGATTTGAAAGAGCAGCCCCTGGTATCTTCTTGAAGTTCCTCCTAGAGGGGATATACCTGCTCCCTGGGGCGAGAGAGTCGGCTGTTACACATTGTTAGGAAAGATACAATGAAAGGGAAGGAACAAGTGTGTGTGTGTGTGGGGGGGTGTTGCAAGCTGTTTACACCAGATCTCAGAAACCGGAACTTATTCATTACAAACAGAAACCTTACCTTGCAAAGACAAACAAGAACTTACTTTTATCCTTTCTTTCTTTCTTTTGTTGTTGTTTCGGATCTAACACAGGACAAATGGGAACTTCTCAATTACAAATAGAAACCTTACCTTGCAAGGGCTTAACACAGACTACAAACAGAACGCTAAACCTGCAAGGTCTACTTTTCCTGTTTTGGTCTCATTAACTTGCCAGGTATATTGCTCCCACTTTGGGTTCACACCACAGAGCGGCCTACATTGTCCCGTGGACACAGAGATCTGCCTGTCCCTGACTCCACATTGCTGGAATTAGAAGCCTGTGCTTTCATGCACTGCTCTTTTGTTTCCCTTTTATTTTAGTATTATTATTGGACGAGGGACACTCATGTCAGAGGACAACTGTATGGAGTTGGTTCTCTCTCTCTGCCTTTCCATGGATTCTGGGGATCAAAGTCAGGCCACTAGGGTTGAACATCGCCTGAGCCATCTTTCCAGCCCCTGGCTCCCCCACCCTTTTTTTTCCTTTCATGTGGCTTTTGAGGATTGAACAGACTAATTAGGTCTTCACCCCTGCAAAACAACCACTTTCCCAACAGGGCCATCACCCCTGCCCAAGAGCGATGACTCCACAGGAGGCTATTCAGAAAGTGCTTACAGAGTCAAACAGGGAAAGACAGACAGAGGACAGAAACAGAATACAAGAGTTACCTGAAAGGGAGGGGCTCCCCTGTTCTGGTGCCAGGAAGTGCAGTGTGCATTGTGGGATTTAAACCCATTAGCTGTCTTACAAGCCACAACTTCTAAAGAGCCTGCTAGCATCTCTCTTGACCCTAGGAGGGTGGGGAAGGCACTCACTGGTGCGTGATGTGTGTGAAGGTCAAGGGCTTGGAGGCAGAAACAGATGCAGGGAGATGTGAGCAATGAACCCAAGGCCGAAAACACTCAGAGCTCCACCTTCCAAGCCGCCTTTGCACGTTGAGTGCTTGCACAGTTCAGCATCCCGGAAACAGAAATCGACAATACTTCTCTGTTTTCTGAAAACCTGCACCTGAGAGTATGTCTGTGCACAGCTGTGCAGGAGCCCATAGAGGTCAGAAGGGGGCAGCAGATCCCCTGGAGCTGCAGTTGCAGATGGTTGGGGGCTGCCCAGTGGGTGCAGGGCAAGAGCAGTCTGTGCTTTTGACCACTGAGCCTTCTCCCTAGCCCCTATGTTAGCTCCTATTTGTGAAGCCTTCCACGGTTCCATGATGCCAGCAAGTCCTAGACATGCTACTTGCTGGTGCTGTGCCAGTCACAATTTCAGAGAAGCTAAGAAAGTGGACATGCAAAGGTGACTGTGTACCGGTTCCTTGCCAGCAGCACCCAAGTGTGGTGGATGCCATCCACTGCTTCTCTGTTTTATGGATGAGGCTGGGAGAGGAAGTGACCAGATAAAAGTGAGGCTGTTTATGACGGATACGTGGTCTCATATAATTCTCCAGAATTTGGCTTCAGAGACTAGAAAGGAAAAAAAAAAAACAAAAAAAAACTTGTTTGAACAGAAGGAGTTTCTCTTCCTTCAACCCATGCCAGCTCAAAGCCAGACTCCACCCCTTCCTTTCCCTCCTCTGCTCTCCCAAGTGGCTGGATGGAAGGAAAGGCCAGCACTCCTGGCCCCGACACCTGTACAAGGAGGCTATGTGACATCCACATCAGGAGACTTGCCCTCATCGTACGTGCTTGTAGGAACCAGCCAAGCACCATGAAGACCTGTCCTGGGCGACTGCATCCCTGGAGTCTAGGTATCCTGGTTTTGACTTCAATGGCACTGTTCTTCATTGTATCCTCCTTCATTAAGGAGCCTAGCACAAAGCCTTCCAGGTAAGAAGGAGCCGATCCTGTGATTCCCAGAAAGACTACCCAGTGGGGAGGCCTGGGGAACTCTGAACCACCTTGAAGTCCACTTGGGGTGTTAGAGTCAGGAGTCTTTACGAACCAAGTACCCCTGGAAGGAAGGGCAGTGTCAGAACTCAGGAAGGTTGCAGATGGAGGTGGTGGTGGTGACCAAGGTGCCTGGGGTACCAGGAGGCTTGTGCAAGAAGGCAGGCAGGAGTTAGGAACCCGTGGACTGAGTCTGTAGAGATCAGACACAAGGCAAGTTGCCCCAGAGGGCTGCTGAGTAACAGGGCAGCTGAAGAAGGGCTTGCTCTCACATGCCATTCTCCTTGACCTGAAGCAAAGACTTAGCCTGTGGATTTCCTGTGTTTCAAGGGTATTCTCACCCTGAAAAGTGAGTCAGGAAAATTTAAGATCTCCCATGGGCGGGGGCAGGAAGGGGGACCTTCAAATCTGAGCCCTAAGCCACTCCTCCACCAGAACTTGTAAATATTTAGCATGTTTCTAGCTGTGAGACCCTCTTCCCAGAATCAACATTTGAAAACAATGCATTCAAGCCAGGCAGTGGTGGCTCAGGCCTTGAATCCCAGCACTGGGGAGGTGTAGAGGCAGGTGGATCTCTGTGAGTTTGAGGCCAGCCTGGTCTCCAGAGTGAGTTCTGGGACAGCCAGGCCTACACAGACAAACCCTGTCTAGAAAAAAAAAAAAAAAAAAAAAAAAAAAAAGAGGAAGAGAGAGAGACAGACAGACAGGCAGACAGACAGACAGACAGACAGAAAAGAAACAATACATTCATTCTCTCCTAGAGAGGAGGAAAGTACACAGACACTGGGCGATGGGCTGGGGATGAGGCTCAGGGGGTGGCATGCTGGGCAGGCGTGAACAAGCCCCACTCTGATTCCCTGGATCAAACCAGGATGATGGCAAATCCTAGGACTTGGGAGGTAGGGACAGAAGGATCAGGAATTCAAGTTCAGCATCATAACATGTTCAAGGCCAGCCTGAGCTACAGGAGAGAAATGAACCAGGAAGTGAGGGTCCCCGACTCTGTTGCTCCTTAGTACCCGGGCAAGCACAGTGCTCACACTACCATATCAGACCCTTCTGCAGTGTACATATGAACCAGGCATTGTCCTACACGCTTCCAGTTTCTCACTCCTGGTTAGGAGTCACTCAACTTTATGCTGCCCTGCCTGTCACAGAGCTGGGCTTAAACCCAGGCATCTCCATCCCATAACCTGAACTTGATGCCTGTAGGTGATGTAGCTGAGGGTGACTTTGAACTTCTGATCCTCCTGCCTCTCTCCTCCCAAGAGCTGGGATTGCAGGTGTGATCCACCATGTTGGCTTAGGACACTTTTTACCTGGAAAAGATTTGTCTGTCTTTCCTGTGTGGTCATTAGGTTGTGATTAGGAGAGTTCATGATTTGGGGAAAGTCTAGTCCAACACTCTCCCCCCATGCAAAACATCTTCTAAGTCTCCTGCAAATGTCTCCATACTTTTGTTCACTTCAAGAGTTTATTTAGAAGATATTTAGTTTTGCTTGTGGTATGAAGATGTCTTTGTGTCTGTTGGAACCTTTGTTTGTTTGAGACAAGGTCTCTCTATATAGCCCTGGTCTAACTTGCTATGTAGATTAGGGAGACCTCAGACTCACAGAGATATGCCTGTCTCTGCTTCCCAAGTATCAGATTTAGACACCTGTACATCTATGCCCAGAGCTCCATGGCTATTTATTTATTATTTATTTATGTCACTTGATTGCTCAGTTCTCAAGTATGCATTTTGTCGATGACAACAGCTCTCGGTATCAAAGGTCATCCCTAGAAGAACACAGGGAGGTTGAGGGGGTGGGAGGACTCCAAGGCTACTTCAGAGAAGCTTCTAGTAGGATGGGCTGCAGGAGAACCACTCCAGGCCCCAGTACCCAGCCAATGCCACAGGCTCCCAAGTGGGTATGGTAAATAGACTGGTCCCATTTCTGGTCTAGAGACTTCTGAAGGCCGAATGTCAGTGCAGTTGTGCACTGTGTAACACGTGGGAAGACCACGGAACTACTCTATCCTGTCCCGGGTCTCCATGGCCCTGACAGCCGTGGAGCAGGAGCTTAGCACTTCCTGTGTCAGGGGTCAAGGAGTGGAACACTCATTCCCAGAAAAATGTCTGTGGACAATGATGTTGCTGGGAGCTATGGGAGGCAGGAGCCTGGGAAAGACCCTCTGAGGGGGCCTCACAGCACAGGCGCCATCCCAGGGAAACCTCAGACATTGACTGTTGAGGCCATGTCAGCAAGAGCTGGGCAGCCAACAAGCTGACTGAACCTCAGGGCAAGCAAGGGCATCTCTGTCCCAAGCCAGGTTGTGAATACAACTCAAAGAGGCTTTGAAAGGGGAAAAGGGCTGGGGAAAGGGTGTGACTGACTGGTAGAGCAAATGCCTAGAGTCTGTGAGGTCCTGGGTTTGATTCCCAGGACGGAAACTAGAAGGAAGGGGGGATAGATAGATAGATAGATAGATAGATAGATAGATAGATAGACAGATAGATAGATGGATGATGGATACATAGAGAGATACACACACATGTACAAACATGCATGCATAGGTAGGTAGATGATAGGCCATAGATACACAGATAGACAGGTTAGATAGGTAGCTACATCAAGCACAGACAGACACACAGTGTCTCACTATTTAACACAAGCTAGCCTCAAACCACTCATCCTGCTGCCTCAGCCTCCCAAGTGCTGTGAGTATGGGCATGTACTACCGCTCAAAACTAGAATGAGTTTTAAAATCAGCTGAAGGGACTGTGACGTGAAACGTGTTCAATAAACTAACTATAATTAGTTATTTCAAATGATTGACAGAGGGAACGGTTGCCAGGGAGAGAGGTCCCCGAATGAGTCTAGACGGCCTCTGTTGAAGCCTCAAAGACAGAATGCAGTTTGGTAGAGTGACCAGTCATCGGCCTGCAGGCAGGGAGGAGTACACAGAGAATGGGGCTAACCTAGAACAACCCATCAGCCTCTCGGAATGGGGAGTAGCATCCCCAGTATGGGGGGCTTGCCTGGGAAGCAGGGGGCCCCTGGAGAAGGGGGGGCAGAGGACGGTGGCCAAGGATGTTTGGAGCAGAAAGGCTGCCTCATGAGAGCAGGATTTTTGCAGCCATCTAGGGTGATAATCAGTGCAGTGGGGCAAAGGGATTGGCTAAGTAGTTAATTCTGGCAATAAATGTAGGAAGGAGGCGTCAGCCACTGAAGCCAAGGAGGGTCCTGGACAAGAAAGAAGTGAATTTCAAGATATGCTTTAAAGGGGTAAGGGGAGGAAGTGCAAACATGGGGGTGGTGCAAAGGTGACCCCAAGTCTTACAGCTTGGAGGGGCCACAATGCTGCTGTAGCAGCCAATGGATGGAAGCAGCAAAATCAGTAAAAGACAGCCAGCAACAGGCAAGTGCAGAGAAGCACGCCTGGGACCCCAGCACGGGGGAGGCTGCAGCGGGAGACTCTTGGGCGAGTCAGCTATCACCACACAGAGCCCTGACTCAAATCAAGAAAAAGATGGAAGGGATTGGGGGGATGGCTCAGTCAGTGACTTGCTGGTTCACGATGTGAGCATCTGAGTTGATTCCCAGCATCACGGAAAATCCAGGCTTAGTGTTAGACACTGGGGAACCCAGTGCTGGGGAGGTGGAGACAGGTGGATCCCTGGGGGGTCAATGGCCAGTCAGCCATCCAAGCCTACTCATCAAGCTCGCAGCCAATGAGAGACTCTGTCTCTAATGGGAAAGTACAAGTGTCTAAGGAAGACACAGAGGCTGACCTCAGGTGTCCACGTGCACAGGCACCAACACACATGTGCACAGGCACTAACACACATGTGCACAGGCACTAACACACATGTGCACAGGCACAAACACACACAACAATAGTTTAGTACAGTTTAAAATGATGAAAGAAAGCCATGGAAGTTTTACCTGGCTTTTTGGGGGTCAATGTGATGGTGGCAATGCCCTCTCTGACCACACATTGATTCAGAACTGGAGCCATTCCATCAGCCACACCCCAGGGACCGTCTCTGTGTGGCTTTGATCTTTACAACTCTCTATGATTTTTGTCTGTTCATCTTTTCAAAGAAGATTAATATGAGATCCCCAAAGGTCAAGGCTGGTCTTTCCCCACCCGGGGCTGCAAAGAAGGGATTTTGGCCCTGGGTGCCATTCTTACTCCACCCCTTTCCGCTGAGCTCTCAAGAGATCAACAGTCCAGCAGAAGGCAGCAAGACATGAATCTGAAAGTGTGAGTGTTTGTGTGGTGCTGTTGTTAGTGCTGAAGCAAGCTGGACGGTTGTTACAGAAGAGAGTGGGAAGGTTCCAGCAAGTATGGGGAGTGCCAGAGCATCATGGAGACAACAGGGCTCCTGTCATGTCCAGAGGCCACTTCAGCAAGGGGCACATTGCAATCTAAGAATGCAGCAAGTCAGTGTCCACTCAGGAACATGAGACTAATGGGAGGCCGAGTGAACCTGAACCTAAGATCTATGTGAATTTTTAATTTTATTCCGTTTGAGTATAAGGCATGTTCATGGAGCTGGAGAAATGGCTTAGCAGTTAAGAGCACTGGCTGCACTTTCAGAGGACCCAGGTTCAATTCCCAGCACCCACATAGTGGCTCACAACCGCCTGTAATCCCACGGATTTCTAGAGAAGCCAATGGCCTCTTGTGGCTTTCCCAGATTCCAGGCACACACATGGTGCACATACATGCAGGAAAAACACCCGCACACATCAAATAAACTAAAAATTAAAACCAAAAGAAATATATCTATTTTCCAGAATGTGTATTTGTATTATTTCTAACTATGTGCATGATGGCGTGTGTCTGTGCACATGAATGAAGGCGTCCACTGAGGAGTGGGATCCCTAAACTGAAGTGGGTGTGAGCCACCTAAAGGGGTGCTGGGAACAATCCAATGGGCCTTCTGGGAGAGCAGTATGTCATCTGAACTGCTGAGCCATCTCTCCAGCCAAGAAACAGGCAGATTTTCCCTGACCCTCTGCTTTCAGGGCTCAAACCGCTGCTTCAGCAAACTGCAGAATTCAATCCTAGAAGGCCACACTTCTTTGTTCCTTGATGGCGTTCCCAGGAAGCCATCAAGGGCTCCAGGAGAGCTGGTGTGGTGCCCTGTCACAGGAACAAGCAGCCGACTTTAATAATTTATTCATCTTTATTTTATGTGCATTGGTGTTTTGCCTGCATGTATGTCTATGTGAGAGTGTCAGTCAGATCCTCTGGAACTGGAGTTACAGACAGTTGTGAGCTGTCATGGAGGTGCTGGAAATCAAACCCAAGTCCTCTGAAGAGCAGCCAGAGCTCTTAACCACTGAGCTATTTCTACAGACCCAACAGGTAGCCAATTTTTAAAAAATTTTTAAAAAGATTTTGTTGATTTCTTATGTATACGGTCTTCTGCCTGCAGACCAGCAGAGGGCACCAGATCTCATTAAAGGTGGTTGTGAGCCACCATGTGGTTTCGGGAATCGAACTCAGGACCTCTGGAAGAACAGTCAGTGCTCTTAACTGCTGAGCCATCTCTCCAGCCCCAGGTAGCCAATTTTAAGCCATTAGTTGGGCTGCTATGGAGACCACCGTTTTCCCTGTTTTGGGGCTTCTACAGACCCACCTAGCTAGGGAGATCTTCTGACCCTGCCTGTGGTCCTGTCTTCCTTGGATCAGCATGTAACCATTCCCCTCAGGTTCTTCTCAGGCCCTTAGAGCCCACCTGTAACCTCAGCACACTGGAGGCTGGGGTCCCCAGAGCAAGCGAGCTGGAAGCTGGGTTAGTAAGGGCGGGTCGAGGTGAGGGAAGGCAGATATGTAAGGTGGAGAGCAACTGAGGAAGGAGCGCTATGTCAGCCTCGACCTCCACACACATACACGCATGTGCTCGTCCGCACACACGCGTTCTGCCTCACAACCAAAAGACAAGTTAATTAACTGAATGCCTTTTGTTGACTGCCTTGTAAAGTCCTTGTGATAGTGTCATGAGGCTTTTTAAAAAAACTTTGTGTGTGTTCACGTGTGCTGTAGTACACACAGGGCCGTCAGGGGACAAGTTTCAGGACGTGGTTCTCACGTGGGGCTCAGGAATCAAACTCAGGTTGTCAGACTTGGTGGTAAGAGCTTATACCAGCTTGTCAGCCCCAATTAGTAGTTTAAGGTAGGCTGGCCTCAATAGGTTGGTTGTTTACAAAACAGGATCTGAACATGTCCAGGATGACCTGGAACTCACTGTGTAGCCCAGGCTGGCCTGGATCTCCTGCTCATCCTGACTTAGCTCCTCCCTAGGAGCTGAGGGCTGGAATGGGCAAGGCAGGTGTTAAGAATGCTGAAGAAATGGGGCTTCAAAAGGTTGTGACTGGTCAGGGCAAGGCGGAAGCAGGCAGGGCACGGCTGAGCCAGGCTCTGTAGGGCTTTCTCTACCCAGTGTGCACCAGTGTCCACTTACCAAGAGTTTTCTCAGATTCAAGATCAACCAGTAAAACAAGCTGGAATTAGCCATGGGTAGGAGACAATGTTACTGGAGTTAGGGTCAGAGCCTGGGTCCTGGCAGGCCTAACAAGTCACCACTACTTGTCTTCAATAGACAAATTAAAAAAAAGGAGCAATAGTAAAGAGAGCATGGTGGCACACACCTTTAGTCCCAGCGTTTGGGAGGCAGATGCTGGCAAATCTGAGTTCAAGGCAGACAGGGCCACACTGTGAGTTCCAGGACATCTAAGCAACATAGTGAGACCTTGTCTTGAAAACAAACAAACAAAAACTTAAAATAAAGTAATAGTGAAAAGCAGAAAGATTCACTTAGTGTGGTCACCTTGGGAAAGGAGACAAAGGTCCGGTGATTCCCAAGTCCATCTTCAGGGCAGGGCCTCGTGTAGGGACCAGAGGACATCAGCCATCTTCTCCATCACTCGCACTTGATTTTTTGAGATAGGGTCTCTCCTGAACCTACAACTCACCAGCTGGCTCACTGGATGGCCTGTGAGCACTTCCTATATAAGACCACTCAGTGTGTGTGTCCCAAGGAAGAAAGCCCTTGGTTAAGCAATGAGGGCCCAGGGCTACCAGAAATGCTCTAGTCTCTGCCCCTCAGGACAGCAAGCTCTGTGGACATGCTGAGCGTTGAACTTGGGTCTTTATGCTTAAGCAGCAAGCATGTTCCCACTGAGCCATCCCCTTCCCCCATCCTAATATTTCTATCTTGGAGTGCAATATCTTACATCTTTATCTCCCAGGAGCATCAGAATTATGTAATCAAATTGCTTTTTGCCTGGGGATTGTCTTGCGAGTGTTCACGCTGTCCTTTTGAGTAAGAGTTTTTTAGAAAAGTGCTCTTCTCAACCGGACCAGGTCCATGTACAAGGTCGGGGCCTTGGAACTGAACACACAGAGCAAGCAGCTCCTGAACTCTGTGCTTGAGAATGAGGGAACACCTGTAAATATACCCACATAGGCACACCTACTCATTATAAGCAAATTTACTCTAGATCATTAAATGAAACTAGATTACAAAATGTTGCAACTACCTGGGTCATTGCTTCGACTTCCTATAAAATATAAACAAGTCACCAAGTAACCAGAGCACCTACAAAACAGAACGACCTGCAGAGTCACTGCACCACCCTTGCCTCTAGACAGATTCCAAAGAGGGGCTCTTTATCTCCTCATACAGCTGTCTGTCCGTGCTGTATGCTGTGTTTAATGTAGAAGGCCTGCTCCCTCGGCTGGGCGTGTGGCTCAGTAGGTAGCTCTGCCCAACAGGCCTGAGGCCAGGAGTTTGATCCCCAGCACTGCACAAACTGGACAAAGAGGTCCATGTATTCCCAGCATTAGGAGGTGGAGGCAGCATGATCAGAAGTTTAGAGTCATCCTTGGATACACAGTGATTTAGAGGCCAGCCTGGGGCACATGAAATATGTCTTAGTTTTTAAAAAACGTGTGTGTGTTTGTGTGTAAATACATACCCATGTATGTATCTGTGTAAGCATGCATGCTAGAGAGGCTCATCCGTTAAGATTGAGTTCTGGTCTTGCAGAGGATCTGGGTGTAGCACTCACAGCGAGCTCTGTGTGTGCCTGAATTCTTGTGCACGATACCCACACACAGACAGAACAACATTTAAAAATAAAAGGAGCCGGGTGGTGATGGGGTTGCCTTTAATCCCAGCACTCAGGAGGCAGAGGCAGGAGGATCTCTGTGAGTTTGAGGCCATCCTTGTCTACAGAGTGAGTTCCAGGAGAGGCTCCAATCTATAGAGAAACTGTCTTGAAAATCCAAAACCAAAAGAGAGAGAGAGAGAGAGAGAGAGAGAGAGAGAGAGAGAGAGAGAGAGAGAGAGAGAGAGTTAAGTCTTTGTTCAGTTTTAGGGTCAGGACAATGCCCTCCCGGGAAGATTAGAACAAGTTTCCTAGTTTAGGAAATTAAGAGATACAATGTAACCAAAAAGCTGTCCGCCCCTCCCCCACCTCTGGAGGGAAGGCAGGACCAGGAGGAAAGATTAGCACAGACTGCATTTCTTCAGAGCTGGGGGATCCACCTGGTCTTCTGCCTCTGACAGAGAAGATCCCTGACTGCCCAGGCCTGACATCTGGCCTCATTCAAATCTGCAGTATGTGGGTATGTGTCTCAGTGTACCCTGCACAGAACAGACACTTAGTGAACAGCAAGTGAGTGACATCTTTCTTATATCCTCTGTGACAATACTACAAAAATGTCTCATATCTGAGAGACTGGAACTTTCCCTGGAACTCACAGCCAGAGCTAATCTTACACGTGGTGATCACATAAGACTTAAGACTGTCTATTCTCCTGTGTACTCAGTCTGTTTACCCCACACTTTAGATAGCAATATAGCAGGTATGTAACAGTATAACACTTATGTGCCTCCAATTTCCCATATGACCAACTTTTACAACCTGAGCAGCGCTATAACCCTGAACTCTGTTCTCCTGGGTGTCTCTGACCCAGAGAACAATCCATGCCCATCATTTCCTGAATGCAATAAAGATAGAGGGTGGAGCAATCTTAGAAAATGTTGGACACATCATTTGGATATTGCTTGATAAACAATGATATTTGTCACAGTGAAGTTGGTCTGTTGGAGCCAATGACTGCATCCTTTGTAAAGCTGCTGAAGATATCTGTAGAGTAACCCGTTCCTTCCCTGTGTGGTGATTTCCTGCCGATCATAAAGACAGAGCAAAGCCCTTAGTCGGGGACAGACACACTGGTGGACTCAAAGTAGAGGCAGATTCACAAAGCAGCCTTCAGGCAGGCACAGATTCAGGCTCAATCAAGAGATGGCATGGGACAGAAGACACAGGGAGAGTGAAGTAGAGAATTCAAATCTTAATCCCAGCACTCGGGAGGCAGAGGCAGGTGGATCTCTATGAGTTCGAGGCCAGCCTGGCCTAAGAGCCAGTTCCAGGACAGGCTCCAAAGCTACACGGAGAGACCCTGTCTCAAAAACAAAACAAAAAAGTAAATTAACTGCTCATAGATCACATGCTTTTGTTCAAGTCCATTTCCTTGCTGGACCTAGCGGCATGGCTGTAATCCCAACACTTGAGAGATGGAGGCAGGAGAATGAGTAATAGAGGACTCTCCTCTGCTCTGTGGTGAGCTAGAAGCCAGCCAGGGTTGCCTGATTCCCTGTCAAAAATAAAAAAAACAACAACATGAGTGTGAGAGGGAACAAACTAATACCTGTTAAATATATATATTGAGACAGGTTTTCTCTGTTTAACAGTCCTAGCTGTCCTGAAACTCACTCTGTACACCAGGCTGTCCTGGAACTAACCTTACAGAGATCCACCTGCCTCTGCCTTCTGAGTGCTAGGATTAAAGTCGTGTGACACCATTGCCCAACTATTTTAAATTTTTTATGTGTATGATTGTTTTGCTTGTATGTATCTATGTGTGCCATGTGTAGGCCTGGTGCCTGTGGAAGCCAGAGAAAGGTATGAGATGCCCTGGAACTGTTACAGGTGGTTGTGAGCACCATAGGAGCACTAGAACTGTTACAGGTGGTTGTGACCCCCATGGGAGCACTAGAATTGAGTCCCAGCTCTCTGTGAGGGCAGCACATGCTCTTAACTGCTGAGCCAGTTATCTAGCTTTTATTTATTTCGAGATAGGACTTTTCTACATAGCCTTGTATATCATGGGACTCACTGTGTAGACCAGGCTAGCCTGGAATTCACAGGGCTCTACCTGCCCCTCTGCCTTCCAGGTTCTGGGATAAAGTTGTGCACCACCACCCCTTGGCATTTTACTTCTTTATTTGGAGAGAAGGGGCACACAGGTAATTGCATGTGTGTGGAGGTCAAAGGACTGCTTGGGGGAGTTGGTTCTCTCCCACCACCCTGTGGGTTTTGGGGACCCAACTCAGATCACCAATCTTGATAGTCACTGCTTTCATCTACCAAGCCTCTTGCCAGCCCCAACGTTTGCAGTTTGAACCTGACACCCTGCACTCTGTTAGTCGGTAATGCCAGCAGGCTTTGCTCAGATGACAAAAGCAGTGGTCCACCATACAGATGGGATGACAGGCTCAGGTTCAGACAGGCGCTCAGACTTTCAGGTCTGCGGGTCTGTCCATGTCACATTCTTTCTTTTTTTCCCTCACCCTGCCTCAGTAAGTGTCCTGCATATAGCTGAGAAAGGGAAGGCTGGGTTTTAAATGAATTCACCAGACCCAAGATAAATGATAAATAGGTGTTTCTAGGGAAGGACTTACACAGATGATAGAAAATAATCACTGTGGTCTTTGTGCTCCAGAAGATGCAGTCTCTGCTCTCCTGATGCTCTCAGAAAACCAAGAGAGCTCTTGCCAGCCCCTCCTCCACCTTAATGGGTCACTTCTGCACCTGAAACCACACCCAAAGGGTGTGGCCACTACTACCAGTTCACTGGCAAGGCAAGGTGCCACTACAAGAGAGAGTGGTAGAGCAGACAGGACTTGAGACACAGATACCCAAGATGAACAGGAGCAGTGATGAGAGGGACACGTGAACAGGGACTGAAAACGTGGGACTCTACCTGGGTCATGGCCAGACTAGGTCCAGATAGGATCTTTCCCCACATTCCTGGATCCCCTCAAATCTCCCTATAACATAATTGTCTAGAAGTCTAGGGAGAAAAGCACAAATCATGTAGGGACTCACAGAACAACTGATGCCAGCTACACAACAGAAGGATGCTGTCTTAGTCAGTGTTCTATTGCTGTGAAGAGACACCTTCACCAAGGCAACTAATAGAAGAAAACATTTAATTGGGGCTTGGTCCATCCTCATCATTGCGGTGGGTGTGTGACAGGCAGCAGGCAGGCAGGTGTGGTGCTGAGAGCTTTACATACTGATTGATGTACAGGCAGAGAGAGAGAGACCAGGCCAGGCTTGGGCTCTTGAAACTTCAAAGCCACCCCAGTGACACCCCTCTTCCAACGACGCCACACCTCCTCATCCTTCCCAAACAGTTCCACAAACATTAGAACCTATGAGGGCCATTCTCATGCGAACCATCACAGATGCTTTCAACAGACCTACATAAAAGTAGAAAAACAGGGGTGGGGGAGTTGATTAGATGGGAAAGTGATTGCCACATAAGCATGAGTTCAAATCCAAGTTCCACAGGCACCAGCCTGTAACCTAGAGGATTCCTGGGATGGGTTAGCCCCCCAATCTAGCTGCATAGCGAGCATCAGGTTCAGTGAGAAACTCTGCCTCAATTAATAAGGGGGAGAGTGATAAAGGAAGACAGGGCTGGGTTACAGGTGCCAGCATGGCTCTATTTATTGCTGTATTTCTGTTTTAACGTGGGTGCTGTGGATTCAAACTCCGCTGCTCATGCTCACACAGTAAGCACTCTTCCTCACTGAGCTGTCTCCCTGCCTCCTACTGATGGTTCTGGCCTGTTTGTATAGCATCCAACCTTCATCAAGAGTTATCTGTGTCCAGGTATCAGTTTATAAGGGAGAACAAAGAAGAAAAATCTCAGGAGACACTAGAAAAGTACACACCCCACAGACCCATCACGAAGCTGCCACCGAGAGCTCAAATAAAGAACAAGACTGCTGTCAGGACAGAGGAGCGGGGCCAGCAGAGTCAGAACAGTGAGGAAGCCAGAGGAGATGGGGAGAAGAAGAGAAAGGCGGGGCCTGTGGCAAAGACACTTGTTCCAGAAAGTTGGGGAAGAAAATTGGCAGCCACAGCAACACTGTTAACAAGGCTGAGAAAGAAAGCGACCAGCAGAGGAGCTGTTCCAGCCAAGGAGAAGGTGGCCCAGGTCAAGCCCTCCCCCTCCTCTTTCCCTCACCACACCACACAAAGAAGGCAAAAGCTGAAGGCATCCAACTTCAAGTCTGAGCCTCACTGGGATTTTGAGGAAGACTACCGCTTGGATGTGGGGGGCCTGCAGACGGTGAGTTGGGACCTCCTCACTCCCTCTTCTCCCACACCCCACCCCCATCCCCACCCCAAGCAGCACCTTCCTCTAGGCCCAGCTTTCAATTTACCTTGAGCCTCCCTGTGCTCGGCCAACACTGCAATGCGTGAATCCTTCCTTCCTAGGACAGCCAAAATCAGGAGGGAGAGGCAACTCAGAAAGTCGTGGGTGGGAAGGGTTTGCTTTGGGACCAAGGACGAAGGCTGGGGCAGATCAGCAATCTGTGGGGACACAGTGCAGACAGTTCTGGGGTGTGGCACACGCATCCTTATTCTATGGTCCTGGGACAGATAGACAAGATGATAGCCTCCTGCCCAGCTGCTGCCCTCCCAGAACACTGGCATCCCTGGGAAGCCCTCTCAAGAACCTCCACTCTCCTCCAGGCTCAAGACAATTTCCAAACCCTCAACCCCATACCACCTCCCTGAACTCTCTCATGCCTGCCCTGGAGGGCGATGTTGAAAACCTGTTTGTGTGGATATCCAGAGAGTGAGATCATAGTCCCCACAGTACGGTGGTCATTCCACCTGTGGCCTTCAGATTTACAAGGCTGTAGCTGCTCAGGAGTTTTCTGGGACCAAGGTGGGCCAGCCATGCAGAGTTAGACAGCCAGGCATGGGGTCCAGAATGAAAGACCGAGCAGGGGCAGGAGCTTTCAAGCTGAAATGCCCAGCCCAGCCTCTGGCTGATGGTGCCCAGCCAGCCTCTGGCCTGACATGTGCTCCCACAAACAGACCTGTCCCGACTCTCTGAAGATCAGGGCCTCCAAGTCACCGTGGCTCCAGAATATCTTTCTGCCCAACCTGACTCTCTTCCTGGACTCTGCACACTTCACCCAGGGCGAGTGGGACCGCCTGGAGCACTTTGCACCGCCCTTTGGCTTCATGGAGCTCAATCAGTCCCGTGAGTCCTCACTTGAGGGCAGAGGGTGGCCGGCTCCCTGCGTGGGGTCTGCCCCATCCAGGACTCTGAATGGAGCCCTGCTCTGTTGCAGTGGTACAGGAGGTGGTGACCCGCTTCCGACCCGTACCCCAGCAGCAGCTGCTCCTGGCCGGCCTCCCCCCGGGGAGCTCCAGGTGCATCACCTGTGCCGTGGTGGGCAATGGCGGCATCCTGAACGACTCCCACGTGGGCCAGGAGATAGACAGCCACGACTATGTTTTCCGGTATGTTCTCCATCTCCAGCCCTCTGCCTGTAGATATGGGTCAGTATGGGAGACCTGACAAGTGTCCCCATGTCCTTATGTGACAATGGTGTGTGTCCACAACTCTGCCTCCCCTGCTCCGTCCTTTCTCAAGCACCACCAGTTTTCTCTCCTGCATTAGTTCACATCATCCACTTTTGTTTTTCTGTGTAGACTGAGCGGCGCTATTACTAAAGGATATGAGCAGGACGTGGGGACGCGGACATCCTTCTACGGCTTCACTGCCTTCTCCATAGTCCAGTCGATCCTCACACTGCGTGGTCGAGGTTTCCAGCATGTGCCTCTGGGGAAGGTGAGAAGACAGGAATGGGCGTGGCCGCATGGCCCCTGGATGAGGGAGTCACGGAGGAGAGGTGTGGACACCTTGTGTGTGAGTGGAGTCTGGATCATCAAGAGCTCCGTCCATATGAGGGAAGAGCAGTGAGCTCAGCCTCTCAGGCCGTGGGGCAGCCAGGGTACAGTCTGGAATCCGAGGTGGGCCACACCTCCCCCCCACCCCTGGCCACAGTCCTCAAGACTGTCCTCCTGGACCACTTGCTGTGCTTGTCCCCAGGATGTCCGATATCTCCACTTCCTGGAGGGCACCCGGGACTACGAGTGGCTAGAAGCGATGTTTTTGAATCAGACCATGGCAAAAACCAAACTTTCCTGGTTCAGGTACCGCTTCCCTCTTGCCCCCAAAGAGCAGGCCAGACTGAACAGTGAGTGGCTGACTTGAAATCCTTAGACAGGAGGGGCTGCCTGTGTGCCACCTGGAGATGGGATAGGGCTCACACCATGACCCTGACCTGGCCCCCAGCCGGCCAGGTAAGAGAACGGGTCCTGAGTGATCGATCCATCCCCGACACAGGCACAGGCCCCAGGAAGTGTTCCGGGACGCCTTGGACTTAGACAGATACTTGCTGCTGCACCCAGACTTCATCCGTTACATGAAGAACAGGTGAGAGCAGAAAGAACGGAGGGGAGGGGCGGGGGCCCTCTCATCCTAGCAGTCTCCTGACGGTTGGGGACCTGGGTATTGTGAACAGGTTTCTGAGGTCGAAGACCCTGGACACTGCTCACTGGAGAATATACCGGCCCACCACCGGTGCCCTCCTACTGCTTACCGCCCTTCATCTCTGTGACAAGGTAAGGTCTCAGAGCCTGTCTCAGGGGGTGGCCGCAAATCTCTGATGGGAAGGGGGATGGGGAGTGGGCATGCGCACGCATGCGCACCCAAGGATCCTGCATCCAGACCCATCCCTAGGGCACAGAACCAGGTTAAAGGATAAAGGTCCCGTGAGGTAAGGCCCAGGACAGCCAGTGCAGCCCAGCTCCTCCTCCAATCTCCATGCAGGTGAGTGCCTATGGCTTCATCACCCAGGGCCATGAGCGCTTCTCTGACCACTACTATGATACAGTGTGGAAACGGCTCGTCTTTTACATAAACCATGACTTCAAGCTAGAGAGAACCGTCTGGAAGCGGCTGCACGATGAAGGCATCATCAGGCTGTACCAGCGTCCAGAAAATCCGAAGGAGAAGAGCTGAGCAGCCAGGCTTCAGCAGTCTCCTGGATCACACAGGGCCCGGGGCACAAGGATTCCTCAGATGTCCCCAGCCCTCTCCCAGGACTCTGACCTGCTCCAAGCCCCTCCAGAGCCCCAAGAACAGCTGTGAGACCGAGGCTTTGGCGCTCTCTGGAAAGTCACTGCAGGCTCTGGGAGTTTCTTGCTCAAACCCCACACTTAGAATTTGAGCCAAGCCTTGAACCATTCAGTTTATGTTCTCCAACTCTGTCTTCAGGATCGGGATTCGGAGACCTAAAAGGACACTAAAGAACAGATTGAGGCACTTTGGTAGTGCGTGGAAGAAAAACAAAACAAAACAGGACCCAGCCAAACAAACAAGCAAACAAACAAAACCCACCCCAACAAAAGCATTATTTAGACTTAATGCCTAGTGTGGTACCAAAGGGCTTGGGATTTGTTCAAACAGTGCAGTGGCGGCTCCGGGCGACAGGGGGCGGCAGCTGAGAGCCCGAGCGCGGATTGCCTCTCCTCGGGGTGGGAAGGGGAGTCACAATGCTAGTGGTGAGTGGTGAAGTTTGGGATGAACAGAGCTGATGGCCCTGCTTTGGAGTGATTGGCAGGGGCAGCGCTCCCGCAGAGTGGAGCCGCTCCAAAGCACAACCGGACACAGGGCTGAGCAGGACGAAGTTGCCAAAGACAATGCAGCTGCCAGGGCATCCCGAGGTGCAGCTAGGCAGGGCAAGCAGGTTTGTCCCAGGTGGCCTTCAGGGAGGCTGGCTGAAGGGTGCATCTGCCCAGGGTCGCCCCTTTGCCTGTGTCCTGTTCTGGACAGCTCTGGGACTAGCAGGTGGTGTTGGGAGAGGGTCCTGCTGTGACCATGACCATCACTTCCCAGGTGTGGAGAGTGACAGTTGCGGCCCCTGCTGCCCTATCACCACAGCTTTGCAGGGGTGGCCTCCCCAGTCAGTCCCATCAGGAGAGAAAACAACAGGGCTGCAGGGACATCCTTTGCACAAGTGCTTCCCACGTCCAAGCCGGTCCTGATTCTACTCAGGCTAGCTGAGCCTCGTTTTGTGACTTCATTCTGCCCACCTCATACAGTGGACTGTTAACCCACCCTGGAGGGAGCAGGCAGTAGAATCAGAAAAGAGGTGTTTGTTGGTGCAAGCTTGCCTAGCAAGTCCCAGTCCAACACTGAAAGGAAACAAAGTTAAATAATAATAATAATAATAATAATAATAATAATAATAATAATTGCTACAGAGATAGCCCAGGGGTTAAGAGCACACACTGCTCTTCCAGAGGACCTGAGTTTGGATTCCCGTTTCAATGTTAGGCAGCCTCAACAACCGCTAATCCAGCTGCAGGGCACCCATTGCTGCCTTCTGCAAGTACACACAACCACACAAGGACACACACAGACACATAATTAAAAAAATAAAATAAACTTTGGCCTGGAGAGGTGGCTCAGAGGTTAAGGGCACTGGCTGGTGGTCCTGGGTTCTATAAGAAAGCAGGCTGAGCAAGCCATGGGGAGAAGCAGTAAGCAGCTCCCTCCAGGGCCTCTGCATCAGCTCCTGCCTGAAGGTTCCTGCCCTGCTTGAGTTCCTGTCCTGACTTCTTGAAGAACAGTGATGTGAGAGCAAATAAATCCTTTCCTCCCAACTTACATTTGACTCTATCTATCTAGATCTGTCACCATCAACCAGGAAAAGGAAGGAGGGGCGGGGCTGAGTGAGGATCACACAGGAGAGTCCTCCCTTTAATACAGGGACTCAGTTGTGGTGATCCCCAACCATAAAGTTATTTTGGTTGCTGCTTCACAACTGTAACTTTGTTACTGTTATGAATTGTGACAGCGATATTTTGGAGATTGAGGTTTGTCAAAGGGTGGTGACCACGGTTGAGAAACACATGTCTAAGAGAACTCAGGGTGTTGAGTGTGGCCGAATGGAGCAGTGTCTCTGTCAATTCACCACAGACAAACAAGCAGTTCTGGAAATCAGTAAAACCATTGATGAATTTATTTAGTTCATCCAAGTTCTGCACTGCACAAAAAGCTCACCTGGACCCCGGGCAGAAAGCTGGTGAGGTTCAATGTGCTGACTGGTGTCAGTTCTGAACTGTGTCTGAGGTAGTCAGTCAAGCGTGTCCCAGTGCAAGCAAGACATGGAAAAGGAATCAAAGATGACAGGAGACTTAAAGTCCTACTGGATTTGTTTCTGTCCTCCCTTCTTGTTCTCTGAAGATTAAATTCCCTGTGTTTGAGCTGTCTGAATAGGGAACTTTAATAGCAATTTGACAGCAATATTTTGGAGATAGAGGTTTGTCAAATGGATTGTGACCCATGGTTGAGAACCACAGGTCTAAGAGAACTCAGGCTGTTGAGAGTGGCTGAATGGAGCAGTGTCTGAATTGCTAACTGTCAAAATAGCAATTTGTCAGTAAGGATTAACCCTTTAAATATTGGTGGGTTTTTAAAATGTGTTTGATCCCCCCTTGGGCCCCCCCCCCCGTGTGTGTGTGTGTGTGTGTGTGTGTGTGTGTGTGTGAGAGAGAGAGAGAGAGAGAGAGAGAGAGAGAGAGAGAGAGAGAGAGAGAGAGAGAGACAGAGAGACAGAGAGAGACAGAGAGAGACAGAGAGAGACAGAAAGAGAGACAGAGAGACAGAGAGACAGAGAGACAGAGAGACAGAGAGACAGAGAGAGAGACAGAGAGACAGAGAGAGAGACACACAGAGAGAGACAGAGAGAGAGACAGAGAGACAGAGAGAGACAGAGAGAGACAGAGAGAGACAGAGAGAGAGAGAGAGAGAGAGACAGAGAGAGACAGAGAGAGACAGAGAGACAGAGAGAGAGAGAGACAGAGAGAGAGGCAGAGAGAGAGAGAGACAGAGAGAGAGACAGAGAGACAGAGAGAGAGAGGTAGAGAGAGAGAGACAGAGAGAGAGACAGAGAGAGAGAGAGAGACAGAGAGAGAGAGAGATATGAGGCCTGTGTGGAGGTAAAAGGAAAACCCTAGGGAGTCAGCTCTCTCCTCCTACAGTGTGGGTCCTAGGGAGGTGAGTGTCTTAGCCCTCTGAGCCATGCCAATGGCATTTAGTTCTTTTAAAATCAAAGTTGAAAACTGAGGAAGAGGAGGAGGGAGATGAGGGAGGAGAAGGATTGGGGAGATGATAGGAAGGGAAGTGGGAGAAAGAAGAGAAGGGGGAGGAGGGGAGAGGAGGAGGAGATAGGGTGGGAAAGGGGAGGAGGAGAGGGAGGGGAGGAGGCAGGAAGGGAAGAGAGGAAGAGGAGGAGGAGAGGGGAGGAAGTCTTCAGCAGCCAGAAGTCACTCTGAAGGAGTCTCTTCCACCTAAACCTAAAGGACCCGAGGAGGAGCATAAATCTTGTCAGGGGGTGAATTTCAACAAAGCAAACAGGATTGGCTGCGCATGTAAACGCAGAAAGAACCTGCAGATGGGGCCTAGAGGTCAGAAGTCACAGTTTCACACCCACCCAGTAACTACACATTCACACAGAAACCATCTAGATAGAAAAGCTTACAACAGGGCTGGAGAGACGGCTCAGAGGTTAGAGCACTGACTGCTCTTCCAGAGGTCCTGAGTTCAATTCCCAGCAACCACATGGTGGCTCACAACCATCCGTTATGAGATCTGGTGCCCTCTTCTGGTGTGCAGATATACATGGAAGCAGAATGTTGTATACATAATAAATAAATAAAATCTTTAAAAAAAAAAAAGAAAGAAAAGTTTACAACATAATTCCCCACCTCCCAACAATACTTTGCAATGCTGGTGGGCTTTGAGAAGAGCTGAAGGTGGGACCTGGAAAGGTGGCTGAGTGTTTAGGAGCACTGGATGCCATTCCAAAGGATCCAGGTTATCTCTGCTCCAGCGGCCCAACGCCCCCTGCTGGCTCCTGTGAGCACCTACATTCATTTGACTCATTTGCCATACTCTCACAAGACATGCAAATATATACATAAATAAAAATAATCAAAATTAATGCCAAAAAGGAACGAAAGAAAAGCTGGATTTCCAAGAAGGGTCCCAAGTGGCTAACTGGGCCTAGGTTCAAAATGATGCCTGGTGGGGTCAGGTCGGCTACATATTCCTGAAATAACCCCAAGCTGAACCCTTGCAGCCCTCTCCTGGGATGTTCCTATTTGAGCTGCCAAGATAAACAGGCTCTGGAAAGTTCTATTTTGCCTTCAGGACCTGACCTGCTATGACCTACAGTCAGCCAATCAGAAGTGAATATTTGCTATTCGTTGACACCCTCATTTACATATCTGACCCAGCAGAATCCTGGGCCAGGACTTTCTCTATAGGAGCCAGTTGTCCCCTCTTTGTTCCTGAAGATTTTTCCTGCTTTCTTTGAGAGATGGCTTTCCCTGTATTTGTGAACTACTTCTTCTTCTTCTTCTTTTTTTTTTTTTTTTTACTTTCATAGTTTATTCATTATAGTGGGAAATTACCAATATGGAGCCAAGTGGAAATATAAGGATATTTAATAGGGAAAAGCCTTACTTAGAGAGCGACCTAGCCAGCCGGTGTGGCAGCGGTCTGTACGAAAGCCGAAAGGGTGAAAACTGAAAGAGAAACTCAGCCAACTCAGACTCTTACTCTACATCACCCTGACCACGCCCTCGCAGGCATGTTCGGGAAGACCTGTAGCCAGCCCCTAAGCAGGCATGGCTACAGGTTCCCCTATAATTCCCCTTTTAATCTAAAAGAGGATTAAAACTGAACAGTGTGAACTATCCAAAATTAACAATAATAACGGTGAAATATAGAAGACACAACAATCTGCTTATGTCACATCCTAACTATTTTAACTAAACCCTAAAGTCATCTGAAAGAGATGTCCAAGCCTGAACACCTTCTTCCAATCCCAACCATAAACAATAGGAAGCTATCCCTAACTAGGTATATACACTATCCTAAGTGACAACAATGGGGAAGGGGGCGTAGCATCCTCCAAGTTACTTCCTGCTGAAATGGGATGACGATAGCCTTGTGGGTCCTGAGGGAAGAAAATATTAGTATAGTGAAAGTCTTGAATGGATTGTATCCAGTCCATATTAGATGGGATTCGCTTGATTGAAGATCTCGCTTAAAATCCTCAACTTGATTGAAGTCAGTACCCGAAGCTCTGGTGTGAGTGTCAGTTGAAATGGAGCAAGTTGGATCCAGTGCAGTCGAGGAGGTGTGGCCCATTTTCTTTCCAGGGTGTCCAGGGATTGCTGACAGGCAGGTCTTCATTGGCTGTGTAGGACTCAAACAAACAGCAGAGAAATGTTTGCTTGTGTATGTACACATGCTGGGGAATGCAACCATGAGAGCATAACAATTACAAGAGGGTGTACACCTTGAAAGAAAGATCCAAGAAAAGACAAAAGACAGTCCCCAAATTCTTCTTTTATTCTGTATTACATCAATTGGCTTCTTGATACAACACAGAAACACTAAAGCTTAGTTAAATAATGTGCTTGGATTTTAGAGGAGGAAAGCCAAATCCACCAAAGCAATGGTTTAATTGAATAGGGACTAGAAAAATAAAGAGAAATAGAGTTCTCTGAGAGACAGCTGTAAAGTTTACCGTATGGCATGTTCCTTTTGTTTGATGGTTATAGCTACCTTTTCTTCTTAAGCATCTACCCATGCAGTGTCCTTTGCCTTCTGGAGATGAGTTTTCCTGTGAAGATAAAAGCAAAATACTTTCCTTTCCTTTGGGGGGTTTCTATTTAGTTTATAAGATATACCTTAGTAGAATACCTGTCATTTGTCCTCGTTGAGAGGTTTTTCCTTTTCCACTCAAATCTTGATCAACTTTGATGGTATCCAAAGTTTTTCTTCTCCTGTAGAAACCAATGCAAAACCCTGACCCCCAACATAACACATGTCCTGGTTTCCATACAGTGGTTAGTACATCTTTGAAGTATACCGGCTGATTGAGTTCAGCAGTTTTTTCCATAGTCCAGTGTCTTTCTGCAGCTGTTTGTCCTTTCTCATTGGCATTAAGAAAGTTTAGTGTTAATAAAGCATTATGCAACCTATGTTTGGGGGGTTTAGTCTTCCAAGCTTGTTTGTTGAGCATCTCCTTAAGTGTTCTATTAGATCTCTCAACCACTGCTTGTCCTGTAGGATTGTGTGGTATCCCGGTAACATGCTTTATGTTATAATATTTGAAAAGTTGTTCTAATTTTGTAGAGACATATGCTGGAGCATTGCCAGTTTTTATTTGTGCAAGTATACCCATAACTGCCATCACCTCTAGCAGGTGTGTAATAACAGAATCAGCTTTTTCAGAGTTAAGAGCAGTAGCCCATTGGAACCCTGAGAATGTGTGTATAATATGATGCACATATTTCAAATTTCCAAACTCTGCAAAGTGAAAGACATCCATCTGCCAAACCTCATTTCCCCCGAATAGCCTAAGGAGGATTACAACCTGCTGGCAATGGAATTTGATTATAAAAGGAACAAGTAGGACAGTTTTTCACTATCTCCTTGGCTTGTTGCCAAGTGATGGAGAAGTCCTTTTTCAAACCTTTGCTATTTACATGATGTTTCTTATGAAATTCTGAGGCTTCTAGCACACTTCCAATTAATAAACGATCAATCTCCTCATTGCCTTGTGCTAGTGGGCCAGGCAGACCCATGTGGGATCTGATATGTGCAATGTATATAGGATTACTTCTGTTTCTGATAGTTTCCCGTAACTGTAAAAACAGAGAAGTTAATTCCGTATTATCAGGAATGAATTCTGCATTCTCAATATGTAACACGACTCTCTCTGCATACTGAGAATCAGTAACTATATTAAGAGGTTCTGTAACATCCATAAGTACCATGAGAATTGCATATAGTTCTGCCTTCTGTACAGAGATGCAGACACAGAGATCAAAGAGATGCAGCCAGGGGAAGCCTCTGCTGAAAGCCGAGGCCTACTCGACTCTAGGCAGCTAGAAACTGTCTCCAAGCTGGGTGGATGGTTCTGAGCAGCTCAGCCACAGCGGGTCAGCTACTAGCCGGGAGCACCTATGGAGAGAGGGAGCTTTCCTGGTCTAGGCCACAGGCTGGGTTGAACCCACAGCCTGTCCCAAATGGGGTGTAGATTTCCAATATCCTGCCCCTGACAACCAGATATAGTGGGAAATTACCAATACGGAGCCAAGTGAAAATATAAGGGTATTTAATAGGGAAAAGCCTTACTTACAGAGCGACCTAGCCAGCCGGTGTGGCAGTGGTCTATACGAAAGCCGAAAGGGGTGAAAACTGAAAGAGAAACTCAGCCAACTCAAACTCTTACTCTACAATCACCCTGACCACACCCTTGCAGGTGTGGTCAGGCAGACCTGTAGCCTCCCCTAAGCAGGCATGGCTACAGGTTCCCCTACAATTCATAGAATAAAATAAAATAATATTACAGGAAGTTTGGGGGTTTTGTTTTCTTCTAGCACTGTGGATTAAAACTAAGGCTTTATACAGGCTAGGCAAATGCTTTGCCCAAGAGCTGTAACCCCTGGCCATTACGACTTACTTGAGGTCATTTATTTAACTTGATGTCGTATATTAAACCAAGAAGTTACCCTCTTCCTTCTCTATAATGTTCCTCTATTTGTTGTTGTTTTAGTTTAACAAATAGTTTATTCTGTGTTTCCTTCGTGGAGTCTTACCAGAACTTTTAATCCACAGTGATCTCTTTCCCTGCTAATTCTTGTATGTTCTACCCATTAACCTCATACTTTTATAAACACGTGTGTTGCTATTTTCCTTTTTTTTTGACTTTTTTTATTTGAATTACAAACAAGATTGAATTACATGACAATCCCAGTTCCCTTCTCCCTCCCTTCCTCCTCTACCACCCCCCAACTAAAATCCTACCTGTCATCTGTCCTTTGTTCTAATCTACACCTGACTCACAATTTCTGCTTCCTCATGACCTCTGCATCCTTCCTCTTCTTCCCTTCTCACTCTCGTAGCTCCCTCCCCCCTCTTCCCATGCTCTCTATTTGCTCAGGGGATGGTGACCCTTTCCCTTTCTCCAGGGGAAAGTTTGTCTCTTTTAGGGTCTTCCTTGTTTACTAGTTTCTCTGGTAGTGTGGATTGTAGGCTGATAATCCCTTACTCTAAAATCCACATATGAGTGAGTACATATCATGTTTGTCTTTTTATGATTGGGTTACCTCACTCAGAATGGTTTCTTCGAGTTCCATCTATTTTCCTGCAAATTTCAAGATTCCATTGTTTTTTTTCTACTGAGTAGTACTCCATTGTGTAAATGTACCACATTTTCTCTATCCATTCTTCAGTTGAGGGGCATCTAGGCTGCTTCCAGTTTCTGGCTATTACAAATAGTGCTGCTATGAACATTGTTGAACAGATGTCCTTGTTGTATGAATGTGCTTCTTTTGGGTATATGCCTAGGAGTGGAATTGCTGGATCTTGTGGTAGACTGATTCCCATTTTCTTGAGGAGTCGCCATACTGATTTCCAAAGTGGCTGTACAAGTTGACACTCCCACCAGCAGTGGAGGAGTGTTCCCCTTTCTCCACATCCTCTCCAGCATAAACTGTCATTGGTGTTTTTGATTTTGGCCATTCTGACAGGAGTAAGATGGTATCTCAGAGTTGTTTTGATTTGCATTTCCCTGATGGCTAAGGATGTTGAACACTTTCTTATGTGTCTTTCAGCCATTTTAGATTCCTCTATTGAGAATTGTCTATTTAGTTCTGTACCCCACTTTTTAATTGGATTGTTTGGTGTTTTGGAGACTAGCTTCTTGAGTTCTTTGTATATTTTGGAGATCAGCCCTCTGTCAGATGTGGGGTTGGTGAATATCTTTTCCCAGTCTGTGGGCTGCTGTTTTGTCTTGCTGACTGTGTCCTTTGCCTTATAGAAGCTTCTCAGTTTCAGGAGGTCCCATTTATTAATTGTTGATTTCAGTATCTGTGCTACTGTTCAGGAAGCAGTCTCCTGTACCAATTAATTCAAGGGTATTTCCCATTTTAATCTTCTAATAGGTTTGGTGTGGCTGGGTTTATGTTGAGGTCTTTTATCCATTTTGACTCAAGTTTTGTGCAGGGCGAAAGGCTTGGGTCTATCTGTAGTCTTCTACATGTTTGCATCCAGTTATGCCAGCACCATTTGTTGAAGATGTTCTCTTTGTTCCAGTGTATATATTTGGATTGTTTGTCGAAAATCAGGTGTTCGTAGGTGTGTGGGTTAATATCAGGGTTTTCAACTCTATTCCATTGGTCTACCTGTCTAGTTTTGTGCCAATTCCAAGCTGTTTTCTGTAATAGAGCTTAAAGTTAGGGATGGTGATGCCTCCAGAAGTTCCTCTATTGTACAGGGTTGTTTTGGCTATCCTGGGTCTTTTGTTTCTCCATATAAAGTTGAGAATTGTTCTTTCAAGGTCAGTGAAGAATTGTGTTGGGATTTTGATGGGGATTGCATTGAATCTGTAGATTGCTTTTGGCAAGATTGCCATTTTTACTATGTTGATCCTGCCTATCCAAGAGCATGGGAGATCTTTCCATTTTCTGGTATCTTCTTTAATTTCTTTCTTTAGAGACTCAAAATTCTTATGGTACAGGTCTTTCACTTTTTTGGTTAGTGTTACCCCAAGGTATTTTATGTTGTTTGTGGCAATTGTAAAGGGTGATGTTTCTCTGATTTCTTTCTCCACCAATGTGTCATCTGTATATAGTAGGGCTACAGATTTTTTTGAGTTAATCTTGTATCCTGCCACTTTGCTGAAGGTGTTTATCAGCTGTAGGAGTTCCCTGGTAGAGTTTTTCGGGTTACTTATGTAGACTATCATATCATCTGCAAATAGTGAGAGTTTGACTTCTTCCTTTTCAATTTGTATCCCCTTGATCTCCTTTTGTTGTCTTATTGCTCTAGCTAGAACTTCAAGGACAATATTGAAGAGATATGGAGAGAGTGGACATCTTTGTCTTGTTCCTGATTTTAGAGGAATTGCATTGAGTTTTTCTCCATTTAATTTGATGTTGGCTGTCGGCTTGCTGTATATTGCTTTATTATGTTGAGGTATGTTCCTGTTATCCCTGATTTTTCCAAGACCTTTATCATGAAGGGGTGTTGGATTTTGTCAAAGGCTTTTTCGGCATCCAGTGAGATGATCATGGTTTTTTTTTTTTCCTCAGTTTGTTTATATGGTGGATTACATTGATGGATTTTCGTATGTTGAACCATCCTTGCATCCCTAGGATGAAGCCTACTTGATCATGATGGATGATTTCTCTGATGTGTTCTTGGATTCGATTTGCCAATATTTTATTGAGAATTTTTGCATCAATGTTCATGAGGGATATTGATCTGTAGTTCTCTTTCTTAGTTATGTCTTTGTGTGGCTTGGGTATCAAGGATATTGAAGCCTCATAAAAAGAGTTTGGTTATGACCCTTCTGCTTCTATTGTGTGGAATACTTTGAGGAGAATTGGTACAAGTTGTACTTTAAATTTCTGGTAGAATTCTGCACTGAAGCCATCTGGCCTTGGGCTTTTTTTGGTTGGGAGACTTCTGATGACTGCTTCAATTTCATTAGGGGTTATAGGTCTATTTAAGATGCTTATCTGTTCTTGATTTAATTTTGGTAAGTGAAATCTGTCCAGAAAATTGTCCATTTCCTTTAGATTTTCTAATTTTGAAGAATATAAGTTTTTGAAGTATGACCTGATGATTCTCTGGATTTCCTCTGTGTCTGTTGTTATGTCCCCCTTTTCATTCCTGATTTTATTAATTTGCATATTCACTCTTTGTTATTTGGTAAGTTTGGATAAAGGTTTGTCTATCTTGTTGATTTTCTCGAAGAACCAACTCTTTGTTATATTGATCCTTTGTATTGTTCTCCTAGTTTCCATTTTATTGATTTCAGCCCTCAATTTGATTATTTCCTGGCATCTGCTCCTCCGGGGTGTATTGGCTTCTTTGTTTTCTAAAGCTTTCAGTTGTGCTGTTAATTCTCTAGTGTGATTATTCTCCTGTTTCTTCATGTGGGCATTTAGCGCTATGAACTTTCCTCTTAGCACTGCTTTCAAAATGTCCCATACGTTTGGATATGTTGTGTCCGCATTCTCATTGAATTCTAGGAAATCTTTAATTTCTTTCTTTATTTCTTCCTGGACCCATGAATTGTGCAGTTGGGTGTTACTTAATTTCCATGAGTTTGTAGGTTTTCTATAGTTCGTGTTGTTGTTAAATTCTAATTTTAATGCGTGGTGGTCTGATAAGATGCAGGGGGTTATTTCAATTCTTTTGTACCTGTTGAGGTTTGCTATGTTGCCAAGTATGTGGTCAGTTTTAGAGAAGGTTCCATGTGGCACTGAGAAGAAGGTAAATTGTTTTGTATTTGGATGGAATGTTCTATAGATATCTGTTAAGTCCAATTGTGCCATAACTTCTATTAGTTCTTTTGTTTCTTTGTTAAGTTTCTGTCTGTTGTTCCTGTCCAGTGGTGAGAGTGGGGTGTTGAAGTCTCACACTATAAATGTGTGCGGTTTTCTGTGTGATTTGAGTTTTAGTAATGTTTCTTTTACAAACGTGGATGCCTTTGTATTTGGGGCATAAATGTTCAGAATTGAGACTTCATCCTGATGGATTTCTCCTGTGAGGAGTAGGAAGTGACCTTCTTCATCTCTTTGGACTGATTTTAGTTTAAAGTCCATTTTTTTTGATATTAGGATTGCTACCCCCGCTTGTTTCTTAGATCCATTTGATTGGAAAATCTTTCCCCAACCTTCAATTCTTAGGTACCGTCTGTCTTTGAGGTTGAGGTGAGTTTCTTGTATGCAGCAGAAGGAAGGATTCTGTCTTCTTATCCATTCTGCTAACCTGTGTCTTTTTATAGGGGAGTTAAGACCATTAATGTTGATGGATATTAGTGACCATTGATTGTTCATTCTTGTTTGTTTTTGATTTGGTATGGTGGCGAGATTATTTGTGGGATTCTATCCCTTTTTCCCTTTGGCTGTTGGTAAAGTGGGGTGATCTATTGCCTATATTTTTCTGGTTGTAGTTAACTTCCTTGGGTTGCAGTTTTCCTTCCAGAACTTTCTGCAGGGCTGGATTGGTGGATATGTATTGTTTGAATCTGGTTTTGTCATGGAATATCTTGTTTTTTCCATCTATAATGATTGAAAGCTTTGCTGGGTATAGTAGCCTGGGCTGGCATCCGTGGTCTCTTAGTGTAGGTGAAATATCTATCCAGGACCTTCTGGCTTTCAGAGTTTCCATTGAAAAGTCAGGTGTGATTCTGATAGATTTGCCTTTATAGGTTACTTGACCTTTTTCCTTTGCCGCTCTTAATATTTTCTCTTTGTTGTGTATGTTTGGTGTTTTGATTATTATGTGGCGAGGAGACCTTTTATTTTGGTTCAGTCTATTTGGTGTTCTGTAGGCTTCTTGTACTTTCATTGGCATGTCTTTCTTTAGGTTGGGAAAGTTTTCTTCTATGATTTTGTTGAATATGTTTTCTGCACCTTTGAGTTGGATTTCTTCACCTTCTTCTGTACCTATTATTCTTAGGTTTGGTCTTTTCACGGTATCCCATATTTCCTGGATATTTTGTGTTAGGGATTTGTTGGACTTTAGATTTTCTTTGGTTGATGAGTCTATTTCTGCTGGTGTGTCTTCATCTCCTGAGATTCTCTCTTCCATCTCTTGTATTCTGTTGGTTATGCTTACATCTGTAGTTCTTGATCCCTTACCCAGCTTTTCTATTTCCATCCTTCCCTCAGATTGTGCTTTCTTTGTTGTCTCTATTTCAGTTTTTAGGTCTTGAACTGTTTCCTTGAGAGATTTGTTGATATCTTGTATTTTTTTGGTTTGTTTTTTCTTCCATTTCTTTAAGGGATTTTCTCATGTCCTCTTTGAGGCCCTCTATTATTTTTCTGAAGATGTTTTTAAGGTCATTCTCTTCTGGTTCATCTGCATTGTGATGTTCAGGTCATGCTGGTGTATGGATCCTAGTCTCCGGTGGTGTCATATTGAGTTTTCTGTTGTTGAATGTGCTTTTACCTTGTCCTCTTCTCCTCCTTTCTTCTGGTGGGTGTAGCAGGAGTTTCTTGCTCTCCTGGTGGGTATGGGACCAAGGTTCCCTTCTGGTAGATGCAAACAGATCCAATACTCTGATGTATGTCCTCTTCTCGTGGATGGAGGTGTCACTGTTACCGGGGCATTGGCAGTGTTCCAGTGTGTTGGGTCCCTCTGGGCCGGCAGATGGAGACAGAACTGTCACTGGGTGCTCAGTGTGTCGGATCCTGGCCCCGAATTCGGTCCGGAGTGCAAATCGCTGGTGTCAGATGACTCTGAGCAGTGGCGACTAACAGGACTAATAGGCCCTGGCCTACCTGGGCCGGCGGATGGAGGCAGAGCTGGTGACCTACTTCTTAAAGCACTCCTCCTTCTTTTGCTTGTTTGGTGGCTGTGGCAACATGTGCTTGTGTGTGCGAGTGTCGCCTGTGTGTGACACATGCAAAAGTTAAATTTTAGGAGAACCAAAAAGACAAAAATAGGATCAAAATCTATGTACAAGAGCAACGAATTCTAATTTTTTTTGTTTTGCTTTTAAGATTTATTTTGCAGCTAGGAAGATGGCTGAATGGTTAAGAGCACTGGCTGTTCTCCCAGAGGACCTGAGTTCAATTCCCAGCACCCACATGGTGGCTCACAACTGTCTGAAATGCCAATCTCAAAAGATCAGATGCGCTGTTCTGGTTTCTGTGGGCACCAGACATGCATGTGGTACATAGACATACCTTTGCCTTTGGGTTTATTTACTGTATGTTTTATGTATGAGCTTTTTGTCCATATATATGTCTGTACACCATGTTTATTCCTGGTACCTGTAGGAACCCAGATGAGGCTGATGGATCCCCTGGAACTAGAGTTACAGATGGTTGTGAGTCACCATGTGGGTGCTGAGAACTGAACCCCACACACAGTCGCCGTTGCAGGTCCACATTCTTAGCTCCTCTGAAATTGTGACTGGTACAGCACCAGCAAGCAGTATGTCTGAGACGTGTTCACATCCAGGGGCCGTGAAAGACTTCCCAAGTAGGAGCTAACAGAAGGGCTGGGGAGAAGGCTCAGTGGTTGAGAGCACAGACTGCTCTTGCAGAGGGCCTAGGTTCAGTTCCCAGCACCCACATGGCAGCTCCCACCCATCTGTAACTCCACTCCAGGGGATCTTCTGTCCTCTTCTGGCCTCTGTGTTCTCATGCACAGACATACTCCCAGGCGCACACACATAACATATACATACAGAGAGAGCCTATTATGCACATATGCATATTTAAAGGTGCTTATGGCACCTGTCCCCAGGATCTGGGGACAGTGGTCACCCCCATCTCACGTGGAGTAATTCATCTCTGGTTGCCCAGGACTGCAGAGCACAGGGCTGACCAGGGGTCCAGATCCCACTGTCCAGAGACTGCATTCTCAGCCTCTGCACAGAGTGCTCCGAGGGATCGCCCATCCCTTTGATTTTAAAGAAAGGGGGAAAAGCATATGAACGCTGGAGAGAGAGCTCAGTGGGGATCACTTGCTGCAGGTTTTCGTCTCCCTTCTCTTTTCTCTCCTCCTCCTCCTCCTCCTCGCTCTCCCCCTTGTCCCTCTTCTCCTCTGTCTCCTCCTTCTCCCTGCCTCCCTCCTCTCTCTCCCCCTCCTTCCTCCCTCCCCTCCTCCTCTTCCTCAGTTTTCAACTTTGATTTTAAAAGGACTAAATTGCCATTGGCATGGCTCAGAGGGCTGAGACACTCACCTCCCTAGGACCCACACTGTAGGAGGAGAGAGCTGACTCCCTCAGGTTTTCCTTTGACCTCCACAGGGCCCCCATCCCCCTCTCCAATTAATCCCTTACTGACAAATTGCTATTTTGACATCGTCTTAAGTTACCTATTCAGACAGCTCAAACACAGGGAATATAATCTTCAGAGAACAAGAAGGGAGGACAGAAACAAATCCAGTAGGACTTTAAGTCTCCTGCCATCTTTGATTCCTTTTCATGTTGATATCTCCACTCAATGCCATAGTTTACCAGGAAATACAGGGTCCTTTCTGCAGGTTCTTAGTCTCATAGATAAAAGAACTTAAAAACCGCCAACTGTGGTGGCACACGCCTTTAGTCCCAGCACTCAGGTGGGTGGCACAGGCAGGCAGATCTGTGTGAGTTCAAGGCCAGCCTGAGTGAGTTCCTTCATGGACAGCCAGGTCTATATAGAGAAACAAACAAGCAAACAAAACAAATGAACAACAACACAAAAAAGAATTTAAACCTAGATTCACAAGGAAACTGGAGGATCATTTTATCTATCAGCCTATTAGTTTAAGCCCTATTATCTATACCTTTTTCTCTTTTGTATAGCATTTTTATTTTTTAATTTTTTTTTTTTTTGGATAGGGTTTCTCAGTGTAGCCTTGGCTGTCCTGGCACTTGCTCTGTAGACCAGATTGGCTTTGAACTCACAGAGATCTGCCTGCCTCTGCCTCCTGAGTGCTTAAAGGTGTGTGCCACCACCAACTTTATATAGTATTGTAGAGATTCCAGCTGTCCAGTGCTTCGTTGCATGAGTTTAACTATTTACACATTGATTGACTTACTTTGAGACACAGTTTTGCTCTGTAGCTCAGGCTGGTCTCAAACTCACAAGCTCCTGCTTCAGTCTCCGAACTGTTGGGATTACAGACATGTAACTTCGTTCCTTATGTTCACACAATCCATGTGTAACTTCTGTTGATTGAGACAGGCTCTCACTATGTAGCTCTGGCTGGCCTGTAACTTGCTATATAGGTCAGGCTGGCCTCAGACTTGCCTGCTTCTGCCTTAGTACCAAGTTAGTAGGGTGATTTCCCTGGCTACCTGGGTCTATCTGACCTTAGAGTCCCCAGTCCTTCTGTCAGCTCATGGTTTAGGACCATACTGTTTTAATCACAAAGCCCTTACAGTGTGCCTTGGTAGTTGGTAGAATTGGGCCTATCTGATGGTTTTCTGTTCTGGATTCCTGGGTCTTCTTACCTGTTTATTCATCTATGGTCATTTTAGTGGCAGTTTTCAATGTAGAAAAAACTCTTTTGCCCTTTGTATTGGAATCACATTCTGTGTATATACTAGCGTGGTGGTTACTGAAAATTTTATTGTATTGAGTCAACTTTTCCAAGAACAAAGAGCAGTTGTTTACTTGATTGGAAGCCGGAAGTGAGGATTGCATCCACTGGAATTAAAGTAACAGTTATCTGTAAACTACCAAATGTGTACTGAGAATCAAACCCAGAACCTCTGGAAGAGCAGCCAGTGCTCTTAAGGTCTAAGCCATCTCTCCAGCCATTGGATATTACCTGTCTTAGTCAGGGCTACACTGCTGTGATGAAGCTCCAAGAGCAAATGCTAGTTGAGGATGAAAGGGTTTATCTGTCTTATGCTCCCACATCACTGTGGTTCATCACTGAAGCAGTCAGGACAGGAACCCAAGCAGGGCAGGAACCTTCAGGCAGGAGCTGATGCAGAGGCCATGGAGGGAGCTGCTTACTGGCTTCTCCCCATGGCTTGCTCAGCCTGCTTTCTTATAGAACCTGGGACCACCAGCCAGGTATGGCCCCACCCACCATGGGCTGGTTCCTCCCCCATCAATCACTAAGAAAATAACCTATAGGTTTGCTTGCAGCCCAATCTCAGTGTTCCCTCAGTTGATGTTCCCTCTTCTCTGATGACTCCAGCTTGTGTCAAGGTGACACACAACCAGCCAACACAGCACCTTGTCTATACCTATAGCTTATAGCAGGCTCCACCATGTCATCTAAGCATGCTGCTTTGAGGTCTTATGATGGTTATGCTGCTAACAGTTCCACACAGTACATAAAGTTTATTTTTTAAAGATTATTTATTTATTATACATACAGTGTTCTTCCTGCACACCAAAAGAGGGCCCCAGATCTCATTACAGATGGCTGTGAGCCACCATGTGGTTGCTAGGAATTGAATCAGGACTTCTGGAGGAACAGCCAGTGCCCATAACCTCTGAGCCATCTCTCCAGCACAAGGCTTATATTTTATAATTATGTGACATGTGTGTCCTTGTATGGTTGTCTGCATATGACTGTAGGTGCCGCAAAACACAGAAGAACACATTGGATCCCTTGTGGCTGGAGTTATAGGCTGTTGAGGTTGCCTAACATGGAAACGGGAATCCTAACTCAGGACCTCTGGAAGAGCAGTGTGAGCTCTTAACCCCTGGACTATCTCTGTAGCCCTCAATATGATGGTGATGACGGTGATGATTCGTATTATTATTAAACTTTGTTTTCTTTCATTTATTATTATTTAAATTTATTTCCTTTCGTTTAATATATTATTAGTATTATTATTATTTAACTTTGTTTCCTTTCATTTATTTTATTTAACTTTGTTTTCAGTGTTGGCCTGAGACTTGCTAGGCAAGCTTGCACCAACAAATACCTCTTTTCTGATTCTACTGCCTGCTCCCTCCAGGGTGGGTTAACAGTCCACTGTATGAGGTGGGCAGAATGAAGTCACAAAACGAGGCTCAGCTAGCCTGAGCTTGGACGTGGGAAGCACTTGTGCAAAGGATGTCCCTGTAGCCCTGTTGTTTTCTCTCCTGTTGGGACTGACTGGGGAGGCCACCCCTGCAAAGCTGTGGTGATAGGGCAGCAGGGGCCGCAACTGTCACTCTCCACACCAGGAAAGTGATGGTCATGGTCACAGCAGGACCCTCTCCCAACACCACCTGCTAGTCCCAGAGCTGTCCAGAACAGGACACAGGCAAAGGGGCGACCCTGGGCAGATGCACCCTTCAGCCAGCCTCCCTGAAGGCCACCTGGGGCAAACCTGCTTGCCCTGCCTAGCTGCACCTCGGGATGCCCTGGCAGCTGCATTGTCTTTGGCAACTTCGTCCTGCTCAGCCCTGTGTCCGGTTGTGCTTTGGAGCGGCTCCACTCTGCGGGAGCGCTGCCCCTGCCAATCACTCCAAAGCAGGGCCATCAGCTCTGTTCATCCCAAACTTCACCACTCACCACTAGCATTGTGACTCCCCTTCCCACCCCGAGGAGAGGCAATCCGCGCTCGGGCTCTCAGCTGCCGCCCCCTGTCGCCCGGAGCCGCCACTGCACTGTTTGAACAAATCCCAAGCCCTTTGGTACCACATTAGGCATTAAGTCTAAATAATGCTTTTGTTGGGGTGGGTTTTGTTTGTTTGTTTGTTTGTTTGTTTGGCTGGCTGGGTCCTGTTTTGTTTTGTTTTCCTTCCACGCACTACCAAAGCGCCTCAATCTGTTCTTTAGTGTCCTTTTAGGTCTCCGATTCCCGATCCTGAAGACAGAGTTGGAGAACATGAACTGAATGGTTCAAGGCTTGGCTCAAATTCTAAGTGTGGGGTTTGAGCAAGAAACTCCCAGAGCCTGCAGTGACTTTCCAGAGAGCTCCAAAGCCTCGGTCTCACAGCTGTTCTTGGGGCTCTGGAGGGGCTTGGAGCAGGTCAGAGTCCTGGGAGAGGGCTGGGGACATCTGAGGAATCCTTGTGCCCCGGCCATGTGTGATCCAGGAGACTGCTGAAGCCTGGCTGCTCAGCTCTTCTCCTTCGGATTTTCTGGACGCTGGTACAGCCTGATGATGCCTTCATCGTGCAGCCGCTTCCAGACGGTTCTCTCTAGCTTGAAGTCATGGTTTATGTAAAAGACGAGCCGTTTCCACACTGTATCATAGTAGTGGTCAGAGAAGCGCTCATGGCCCTGGGTGATGAAGCCATAGGCACTCACCTGCATGGAGATTGGAGGAGGAGCTGGGCTGCACTGGCTGTCCTGGGCCTTACCTCACGGGGCCTTTATCCTTTAACCTGGTTCTGTGCCCTAGGGATGGGTCTGGATGCAGGATCCTTGGGTGCGCATGCGTGCGCATGCCCACTCCCCATCCCCCTTCCCATCAGAGATTTGCGGCCACCCCCTGAGACAGGCTCTGCGACCTTACCTTGTCACAGAGATGAAGGGCGGTAAGCAGTAGGAGGGCACCGGTGGTGGGCCGGTATATTCTCCAGTGAGCAGTGTCCAGGGTCTTCGACCTCAGAAACCTGTTCACAATACCCAGGTCCCCAACCGTCAGGAGACTGCAAGGATGAGAGGGCCCCCGCCCCTCCCCTCCGTTCTTTCTGCTCTCACCTGTTCTTCATGTAACGGATGAAGTCTGGGTGCAGCAGCAAGTATCTGTCTAAGTCCAAGGCGTCCCGGAACACTTCCTGGGGCCTGTGCCTGTGTCGGGGATGGATCGATCACTCAGGACCCGTTCTCTTACCTGGCCGGCTGGGGGCCAGGTCAGGGTCATGGTGTGAACCCTATCCCATCTCCAGGTGGCACACAGGCAGCCCCACCTGTCTAAGGATTTCAAGTCAGCCACTCACTGTTCAGTCTGGCCTGCTCTTTGGGGGCAAGAGGGAAGCGGTACCTGAACCAGGAAAGTTTGGTTTTTGCCATGGTCTGATTCAAAAACATCGCTTCTAGCCACTCGTAGTCCCGGGTGCCCTCCAGGAAGTGGAGATATCGGACATCCTGGGGACAAGCACAGCAAGTGGTCCAGAAGGACAGTCTTGAGGACTGTGGCCAGGGGTGGGGGGGAGGTGTGGCCCGCCTCTGATTCCAGACTGTACCCTGGCTGCCCCACGGCCTGAGAGGCTGAGCTCACTGCTCTTCCCTCATATGGACGGAGCTCTTGATGATCCAGACTCCACTCACACACAAGGTGTCCACACCTCTCCTCCGTGACTCCCTCATCCAGGGGCCATGCAGCCACGCCCATTCCTGTCTTCTCACCTTCCCCAGAGGCACATGCTGGAAACCTCGACCACGCAGTGTGAGGATCGACTGGACTATGGAGAAGGCAGTGAAGCCGTAGAAGGATGTCCGCGTCCCCACGTCCTGCTCATATCCTTTAGTAATAGCGCCGCTCAGTCTACACAGAAAAACCCAAGTGGATGGCGTGAACTAATGCAGGAGAGAAAACTGGTGGTGCTTGAGAAAGGACGGAGCAGGGGAGGCAGAGTTGTGGACACACACCATTGTCACATAAGGACATGGGGACACTTGTCAGGTCTCCCATACTGACCCATATCTACAGGCAGAGGGCTGGAGATGGAGAACATACCGGAAAACAAAGTCGTGGCTGTCTATCTCCTGGCCCACGTGGGAGTCGTTCAGGATGCCGCCATTGCCCACCACGGCACAGGTGATGCACCTGGAGCTCCCCGGGGGGAGGCCGGCCAGGAGCAGCTGCTGCTGGGGTACGGGTCGGAAGCGGGTCACCACCTCCTGTACCACTGCAACAGAGCAGGGCTCCATTCAGAGTCCTGGATGGGGCAGACCCCACGCAGGGAGCCGGCCACCCTCTGCCCTCAAGTGAGGACTCACGGGACTGATTGAGCTCCATGAAGCCAAAGGGCGGTGCAAAGTGCTCCAGGCGGTCCCACTCGCCCTGGGTGAAGTGTGCAGAGTCCAGGAAGAGAGTCAGGTTGGGCAGAAAGATATTCTGGAGCCACGGTGACTTGGAGGCCCTGATCTTCAGAGAGTCGGGACAGGTCTGTTTGTGGGAGCACATGTCAGGCAAGAGACTGGCCCCAGAAAGTCATCGGCCAGAGGCTGGCTGGGCACCATCAGCCAGAGGCTGGGCTGGGCATTTCAGCTTGAAAGCTCCTGCCCCTGCTCGGTCTTTCATTCTGGACCCCATGCCTGGCTGTCTAACTCTGCATGGCTGGCCCACCTTGGTCCCAGAAAACTCCTGGGCAGCTACAGCCTTGTAAATCTGAAGGCCACAGGTGGAATGACCACCGTACTGTGGGGACTATGATCTCGCTCTCTGGATATCCACACAAACAGGTTTTCAACATCGCCCTCCAGGGCAGGCATGAGAGAGTTCAGGGAGGTGGTATGGGGTTGAGGGTTTGGAAATTGTCTTGAGCCTGGAGGAGAGTGGAGGTTCTTGAGAGGGCTTCCCAGGGATGCCAGTGTTCTGGGAGGGCAGCAGCTGGGCAGGAGGCTATCATCTTGTCTATCTGTCCCAGGACCATAGAATAAGGATGCGTGTGCCACACCCCAGAACTGTCTGCACTGTGTCCCCACAGATTGCTGATCTGCCCCAGCCTTCGTCCTTGGTCCCAAAGCAAACCCTTCCCACCCACGACTTTCTGAGTTGCCTCTCCCTCCTGATTTTGGCTGTCCTAGGAAGGAAGGATTCACGCATTGCAGTGTTGGCCGAGCACAGGGAGGCTCAAGGTAAATTGAAAGCTGGGCCTAGAGGAAGGTGCTGCTTGGGGTGGGGATGGGGGTGGGGTGTGGGAGAAGAGGGAGTGAGGAGGTCCCAACTCACCGTCTGCAGGCCCCCCACATCCAAGCGGTAGTCTTCCTCAAAATCCCAGTGAGGCTCAGACTTGAAGTTGGATGCCTTCAGCCTTTGCCTTCTTTGTGTGGTGTGGTGAGGGAAAGAGGAGGGGGAGGGCTTGACCTGGGCCACCTTCTCCTTGGCTGGAACAGCTCCTCTGCTGGTCGCTTTCTTTCTCAGCCTTGTTAACAGTGTTGCTGTGGCTGCCAATTTTCTTCCCCAACTTTCTGGAACAAGTGTCTTTGCCACAGGCCCCGCCTTTCTCTTCTTCTCCCCATCTCCTCTGGCTTCCTCACTGTTCTGACTCTGCTGGCCCCGCTCCTCTGTCCTGACAGCAGTCTTGTTCTTTATTTGAGCTCTCGGTGGCAGCTTCGTGATGGGTCTGTGGGGTGTGTACTTTTCTAGTGTCTCCTGAGATTTTTCTTCTTTGTTCTCCCTTATAAACTGATACCTGGACACAGATAACTCTTGATGAAGGTTGGATGCTATACAAACAGGCCAGAACCATCAGTAGGAGGCAGGGAGACAGCTCAGTGAGGAAGAGTGCTTACTGTGTGAGCATGAGCAGTGGAGTTTGAATCCACAGCACCCACGTTAAAACAGAAATACAGCAATAAATAGAGCCACGCTGGCACCTGTAACCCAGCCCTGTCTTCCTTTATCACTCTCCCCCTTATTAATTGAGGCAGAGTTTCTCACTGAACCTGATGCTCGCTATGCAGCTAGATTGGGGGGCTAACCCATCCCAGGAATCCTCTAGGTTACAGGCTGGTGCCTGTGGAACTTGGATTTGAACTCATGCTTATGTGGCAATCACTTTCCCATCTAATCAACTCCCCCACCCCTGTTTTTCTACTTTTATGTAGGTCTGTTGAAAGCATCTGTGATGGTTCGCATGAGAATGGCCCTCATAGGTTCTAATGTTTGTGGAACTGTTTGGGAAGGATGAGGAGGTGTGGCCTCGTTGGAAGAGGGGTGTCACTGGGGTGGCTTTGAAGTTTCAAGAGCCCAAGCCTGGCCTGGTCTCTCTCTCTCTGCCAGTACATCAATCAGTATGTAAAGCTCTCAGCACCACACCTGCCTGCCTGCTGCCTGTCACACACCCACCGCAATGATGAGGATGGCCAAGCCTCTGGAGCTGTAGGCAAGCCCCAATTAAATGTTTTCTTCTATTAGTTGCCTTGGTGAAGGTGTCTCTTCACAGCAATAGAACACTGACTAAGACAGCATCCTTCTGTTGTGTAGCTGGCATCAGTTGTTCTGTGAGTCCCTACATGATTTGTGCTTTTCTCCCTAGACTTCTAGACGATTACGTTATAGGGAGATTTGAGGGGATCCAGGAATGTGGGGAAAGATCCTATCTGGACCTAGTCTGGCCATGACCCAGGTGGAGTCCCACTTTTTCAGTCCCTGTTCACATGTCCCTCTCATCACTGCTCCTGTTCATCTTGGGTATCTGTGTCTCAAGTCCTGTCTGCTCTACCACTCTCTCTTGTAGTGGCACCTTGCCTTGCCAGTGAACTTGTAGTAGTGGCCACAACCTTTGGGTGTGGTTTCAGGTGCAGAAGTGACCCATTAAGGTAGAGGAGGGGCTGGCAAGAGCTCTCTTGGTTTCCTGAGAGCATCAGGAGAGCAGAGACTGCATCTTCTGGAGCACAAAGACCACAGTGATTATTTTCTCTTATCTGTGTAAGTCCTTCCCTAAGAAACACCTATTCATCATTTATCTTGTGTCTGCTGAACTCATTTAAAACCCAGCCTTCCCTTTCTCAGCTATATGCAGGACACTTACTGAGGCTGTGTGAGGGGAAAAAAAAGAAAGAATGTGACATGGACAGACCCACAGACCTGAAAGTCTGAGCATCTGTCTGAACCTGGCTCATCCCATCTGTATGGTGGACCACGGCTTTTATCATCTGAGCAAAGCCTGCTGACATTACCGACCAACAGAGTGCAGGGCGTCATGTTCGAACTGCAAACGTTGGGGCTGGCAAGAGGCTTGGCAGATGAAAGCAGTGACTATCAAGATTGGCGATCTGAGTTGGGTCCCCAAAACCCACAAGGTGGAGGGAGAGAACCAACTCCCCCAAGCAGTCCTTTGACCTCCACACACATGCAATTACCTGTGTGCCCCTTCTCTCCAAATAAAGAAGTAAAATGCCAAGGGGTGGTGGTGCACAACTTTATCCCAGAACCTGGGAGGCAGAGAGGCAAGTAGAGCCTTGTGAGTTCCAGGCTAGCCTGGGCTACACAGTGAGTCCCATGATATACAAGGCTATATAGAAAAGTCCTATCTCGAAATAAATAAAAGCTAGATAACTGGCTCAGCAGTTAAGAGCATGTGCTGCCCTCACAGAGAGCTGGGACTCAATTCTAGTGCTCCCATGGGGGTCACAACCACCTGTAACAGTGCTAGTGTGGTCATGCTGCTCACAACCACCTGTACCAGTTTCAGGGCATCTCATACCTTTCTCTGGCTTCCACAGGCACCAGGCCTACACATGGCACACGTAGATACATACAAGCAAAACAATCATACACATAAAAAATTTAAAATAGTTGCCCAATGGTGTCACACGACTTTAATCCTAGCACTCAGAAGGCAGAGGCAGGTGGATCTCTGTAAGGTTAGTTCCAGGACAGCCTGGTGTACAGAGTGAGTTTCAGGACAGCTAGGACTGTTAAACAGAGAAAACCTGTCTCAAAAAAAAAAATATATATATATATATATATAAATGTATATTTAACAGGTATTAGTTTGTTCCCTCTCACACTCATGTTGTTGTTTTAGTAATTTGTGACAGGGAATCAGGAAACCCAGGCTGGCTTCTAGCTCACTACATAGCAGAGGGGAGTCCTCTATTCCTCATTCTCCTGCCTCCATCACTCAAGTGCTGGGATTACAGCCATGCCACTAGGTCCAGCAAGGAAATAGACTTGAACAAAAGCATGTGATCTATGAGCATTTAATTTAATTTTTTGTTTTGTTTTAGAGATAGGGTCTCTCCGTGTAGCTTTGGAGCCTGTCCAGGAACTGGCTCTGTAGGCCAGGCTGGCCTCGAACTCATAGAGATCCACCTGCCTCTGCCTCCCAGTGCTGGGATTAAGATTTGAATTCTCTACTTCACTCTCCCTGTGTCTTCTGTCCCATGGCCATCTCTTGATTGAGCCTGAATCTGTGCCTGCCTGAAGGCTGCTTTGTGAATCTGCCTCTACTTTGAGTCCACCAGTGTGTCTGTCCCCGACTAAGGGCTTTGCTCTGTCTTTATGATCGGCAGGAAATCACCACACAGGGAAGGAACGGGTTACTCTACAGATATCTTCAGCAGCTTTACAAAGGATGCAGTCATTGGCTCCAACAGACCAACTTCACTGTGACAAATATCATTGTTTATCAAGCAATATCCAAATGATGTGTCCAACATTTTCTAAGATTGCTCCACCCTCTATCTTTATTGCATTCAGGAAATGATGGGCATGGATTGTTCTCTGGGTCAGAGACACCCAGGAGAACAGAGTTCAGGGTTATAGCGCTGCTCAGGTTGTAAAAGTTGGTCATATGGGAAATTGGAGGCACATAAGTGTTATACTGTTACATACCTGCTATATTGCTATCTAAAGTGTGGGGTAAACAGACTGAGTACACAGGAGAATAGACAGTCTTAAGTCTTATGTGATCACCACGTGTAAGATTAGCTCTGGCTGTGAGTTCCAGGGAAAGTTCCAGTCTCTCAGATATGAGACATTTTTGTAGTATTGTCACAGAGGATATAAGAAAGATGTCACTCACTTGCTGTTCACTAAGTGTCTGTTCTGTGCAGGGTACACTGAGACACATACACACATACTGCAGATTTGAATGAGGCCAGATGTCAGGCCTGGGCAGTCAGGGATCTTCTCTGTCAGAGGCAGAAGACCAGGTGGATCCCCCAGCTCTGAAGAAATGCAGTCTGTGAAGAGGGCAAGAACCTGTGCTAATCTTTCCTCCTGGTCCTGCCTTCCCTCAGAGATGGGGGAGGGGCGGACAGCTTTTTGTTACATTGTATCTCTTAATTTCCTAAACTAGGAAACTTGTTCTAATCTTCCCGGGAGGGCATTGTCCTGACCCTAAAACTGAACAAAGACTTAACTCTCTCTCTCTCTCTCTCTCTCTCTCTCTCTCTCTCTCTCTCTCTCTCTCTCTCTCTCTCTCTCTCTCTCTCTCTCTCTCTCTTTCTTTCTCTCTCTTTTGGTTTTGGATTTTCAAGACAGTTTCTCTATAGCTTTGGAGCCTCTCCTGGAACTCACTCTGTAGACAAGGATGGCCTCAAACTCACAGAGATCCTCCTGCCTCTGCCTCCTGAGTGCTGGGATTAAAGGCAACCCCATCACCACCCGGCTACTTTTATTTTTAAATGTTGTTCTGTCTGTGTGTGGGTATCGTGCACAAGAATTCAGGCACACACAGAGCTCGCTGTGAGTGCTACACCCAGATCCTCTGCAAGACCAGAACTCAATCTTAACGGATGAGCCTCTCTGGCATGCATGCTTACACAGATACATACATGGGTATGTATTTACACACAAACACACACACGTTTTTTAAAAACTAAGACATATTTCATGTGCCCCAGGCTGGCCTCTAAATCACTGTGTATCCAAGGATGACTCTGAACTTCTGATGATGTTGCCTCCACCTCCTAATGCTGGGAATACATGGACCTCTTTCCCCACTTTGTGCAGTGCTGGGGATCAAACTCCTGGCTTCAGGCCTGTTGGGCAGAGCTACCTACTGAGCCACACGCCCAGCCGAAGGGAGCAGGCCTTCTACATTAAACACAGCCTACAGCACGGACAGACAGCTGTATGGAGAGATAAAGCGCCCCTCTTTGGAATCTGTCTAGAGGCAAGGTTGGTGCAGTGACTCTGCAGGTCGTTCTGTTTTGTAGGTGCTCTGGTTACTTGGTGACTTGTTTATATTTTATAGGAAGTCGAAGCAATGACCCAGGTAGTGGCAAAACTACGTAATCTAGTTTCATTTAATGCTCTAGAGTTAAATATGCTTATAATGAGTAGGTGTGCCTATGTGGGTATATTTACAGGTGTTCCCTCATTCTCATGCACAGAGTTCAGGAGCTGCTCTGTGTGTTCAGATTCCAAGGCCCCAACCTTGTACATGGACCTGGTCGGGTTGAGATGAGCACTTTTCTATAAAACTCTTACTCAAAGGACAGAGTGAACACTCGCAAGACAATCCCCAGGCAAAAAGCAATTTGATTACATAATTCTGATGCTCCTGGGAGATAAAGATGTAAGATATTGCACTCCAAGATAGAAATATTAGGATGGGGGAAGGGGATGGCTCAGTGGGAACATGCTTGCTGCTTAAGCATAAAGACCCAAGTTCAATGCTCAGCATGTCCACAGAGCTTGCTGTCCTGAGGGGCAGAGACTAGAGGATTTCTGGTAGCCCTGGGCCCTCATTGCTTAACCAAGGGCTTTCTTCCTTGGGACACACACACTGAGTGGTCTTATATAGGAAGTGCTCACGGGCCATCCAGTGAGCCAGCTGGTGAGTTGTAGGTTCAGGAGAGACCCTATCTCAAAAAATCAAGTGCGAGTGATGGAGAAGATGGCTGATGTCCTCTGGTCCCTACACGAGGCCTGCCCTGAAGATGGACTTGGGAATCACCGGACCTTTGTCTCCTTTCCCAAGGTGACCACACTAAGTGAATCTTTCTGCTTTTCACTATTACTTTGTTTTAAGTTTTTGTTTGTTTGTTTGTTTTCAAGACAAGGTCTCACTATGTTGCTTAGATGTCCTGGAACTCACAGTGTGGCCCTGTCTGCCTTGAACTCAGATTTGCCAGCATCTGCCTCACAAACGCTGGGACTAAAGGTGTGTGCCACTATGCTCTCTTTACTATTGCTCCTTTTTTTTAATTTGTCTATTGAAGACAAGTAGTGGTGACTTGTTAGGCCTGCCAGGACCCAGGCTCTGACCCTAACTCCAGTAACATTGTCTCCTACCCATGGCTAATTCCAGCTTGTTTTACTGGTTGATCTTGAATCTGAGAAAACTCTTGGTAAGTGGACACTGGTGCACACTGGGTAGAGAAGGCCCTACAGAGCCTGGCTCAGCCGTGCCCTGCCTGCTTCAGCCTTGCCCTGACCAGTCACAACCTTTTGAAGCCCCATTTCTTCAGTATTCTTAACACCTGCCTTGCCCATTCCAGCCCTCAGCTCCTAGGGAGCTAAGTCAGGATGAGCAGGAGATCCAGGCCAGCCTGGGCTACACAGTGAGTTCCAGGTCATCCTGGACATGTTCAGATCCTGTTTTAAAAACAACCAACCTATTGAGGCCAGCCCACCTTAAACTACTAATTGGGGCTGACAAGCTGGTATAAGCTCTTACCACCAAGTCTGACAACCTGAGTTTGATTCCTGAGCCCCACGTGAGAACCACGTCCTGAAACTTGTCCCCTGACGGCCCTGTGTGTACCACAGCACACGTGAACACACACAAAGTTTTTTTAAAAAGCCTCATGACACTATCACAAGGACTTTACAAGGCAGTCAACAAAAGGCATTCAGTTAATTAACTTGTCTTTTGGTTGTGAGGCAGAACGCGTGTGTGCGGACGAGCACATGCGTGTATGTGTGTGGAGGTCGAGGCTGACATAGCGCTCCTTCCTCAGTTGCTCTCCACCTTACATATCTGCCTTCCCTCACCTCGACCTGCCCTTACTAACCCAGCTTCTGGCTCGACCGCCCTTACTAACCCAGCTTCCAGCTCGCTTGCTCTGGGGACCCCAGCCTCCAGTGTGCTGAGGTTACAGGTGGGCTCTAAGGGCCTGAGAAGAACCTGAGGGGAATGGTTACATGCTGATCCAAGGAAGACAGGACCACAGGCAGGGTCAGAAGATCTCCCTAGCTAGGTGGGTCTGTAGAAGCCCCAAAACAGGGAAAACGGTGGTCTCCATAGCAGCCCAACTAATGGCTTAAAATTGGCTTCCTGGGGCTGGAGAGATGGCTCAGCAGTTAAGAGCACTGACTGTTCTTCCAGAGGTCCTGAGTTCGATTCCCGAAACCACATGGTGGCTCACAACCACCTTTAATGAGATCTGGTGCCCTCTGCTGGTCTGCAGGCAGAAGACCGTATACATAAGAAATCAACAAAATCTTTTTAAAAATTTTTTAAAAATTGGCTACCTGTTGGGTCTGTAGAAATAGCTCAGTGGTTAAGAGCTCTGGCTGCTCTTCAGAGGACTTGGGTTTGATTTCCAGCACCTCCATGACAGCTCACAACTGTCTGTAACTCCAGTTCCAGAGGATCTGACTGACACTCTCACATAGACATACATGCAGGCAAAACACCAATGCACATAAAATAAAGATGAATAAATTATTAAAGTCGGCTGCTTGTTCCTGTGACAGGGCACCACACCAGCTCTCCTGGAGCCCTTGATGGCGTCCTGGGAACACCATCAAGGAACAAGGAAGTGTGGCCTTCTGGGATTGAATTCTGCAGTTTGCTGAAGCAGCGGTTTGAGCCCTGAAAGCAGAGGGTCAGGGAAAATCTGCCTGTTTCTTGGCTGGAGAGATGGCTCAGCAGTTCAGATGACATACTGCTCTCCCAGAGGGCCCATTTGATTGTTCCCAGCACCCCTATTAGGTGGCTCACACCCACTTAAGTTCCAGGGATCCCACTCCTCCGTGGACACCTTCATTCATGTGCACAGACACACGCCATCATGCACATAGTTAGAAATAATACAAATACACATTCTGGAAAATAGATATATTTCTTTTGGTTTTTATTTTTAGTTTATTTTATGTGTGCGGTTGTTTTTCCTGCATGTATGTGCACCATGTGTGTGCCTGGAATCTGGGAAAGCCACAAGAGGCCATTGGCTTCTCTAGAAATCCGTGGGATTACAGGCGGTTGTGAGCCACTATGTGGGTGCTGGGAATTGAACCTGGGTCCTCTGAAAGTGCAGCCAGTGCTCTTAACTGCTAAGCCATTTCTCCAGCTCCATGAACATGCCTTATACTCAAACGGAATAAAATTAAAAATTCACATAGATCTTAGGTTCAGGTTCACTCGGCCTCCCATTAGTCTCATGTTCCTGAGTGGACACTGACTTGCTGCATCCTTAGATTGCAATGTCCCCCTTGCTGAAGTGGCCTCTGGACATGACAGGAGCCCTGTTGTCTCCATGATGCTCTGGCACTCCCCATACTTGCTGGAACCTTCCCACTCTCTTCTGTAACAACCGTCCAGCTTGCTTCAGCACTAACAACAGCACCACACAAACACTCACACTTTCAGATTCATGTCTTGCTGCCTTCTGCTGGACTGTTGATCTCTTGAGAGCTCAGCGGAAAGGGGTGGAGTAAGAATGGCACCCAGGGCCAAAATCCCTTCTTTGCAGCCCCGGGTTGGGGGAGAGACCAGCCTTGACCTTTGGGGATCTCATATTAATCTTCTTTGAAAAGATGAACAGACAAAAATCATAGAGAGTTGTAAAGATCAAAGCCACACAGAGACGGTCCCTGGGGTGTGGCTGATGGAATGACTCCAGTTCTGAATCAATGTGTGGTCAGAGAGGGCATTGCCACCAACACATTGACCCCCAAAAAGCCAGGTAAAACTTCCATGGCTTTCTTTCATCATTTTAAACTGTACTAAACTATTGTTGTGTGTGTTGGTACATGTGCACATGTGTGTTGGTGCCTGTGCACGTGGACACCTGAGGTCAGCCTCTGTGTCTTCCTTAGACACTTGTACTTTCCCATTAGAGACAGAGTCTCTCATTGGCTGCGAGCTTGATGAGTAGGCTTGGATGGCTGACTGGCCATTGACCCCCCAGGGATCCACCTGTCTCCACCTCCCCAGCACTGGGTTCCCGAGTGTCCAACACTAAGCCTGGATTTTCCGTGATGCTGGGAATCAACTCAGATGCTCACATCGTGAACCAGCAAGTCACTGACTGAGCCATCCCCCCAATCCCTTCCATCTTTTTCTTGATTTGAGTCAGGGCTCTGTGTGGTGATGGCTGACTAGCCCAAGAGTCTCCCGCTGCAGCCTCCCGCCCCCCCCCTCCCCCGTGCTGGGGTCCCAGGCGTGCTTCTCTGCACTTGCCTGTTGCTGGCTGTCTTTTACTGATTTTGCTGCTTCCATCCATTGGCTGCTACAGCAGCATTGTGGCCCCTCCAAGCTGTAAGACTTGGGGTCACCTTTGCACCACCCCCATGTTTGCACTTCCTCCCCTTACCCCTTCAAAGCATATCTTGAAGTTCACTTCTTTCTTGTCCAGGACCCTCCTTGGCTTCAGTGGCTGACGCCTCCTTCCTACATTTATTGCCAGAATTAACTACTTAGCCAATCCCTTTGCCCCACTGCCCTGATTATCACCCTAGATGGCTGCAAAAATCCTGCTCTCATGAGGCAGCCTTTCTGCTCCAAACATCCTTGGCTAACGTTCTCTGCCCACCCCTTCTCCAGGGTCCCCCTGCTTTCCAGGTAAGCCCCCCATACTGGGGATGCTACTCCCCATTCCGAGAGGCTGATGGGTTGTTCTAGGTTAGCCCCATTCTCTGTGTACTCCTCCCTGCCTGCAGGCCGATGACTGGTCACTCTACCAAACTGCATTCTGTCTTTGAGGCTTCAACAGAGGCCGTCTAGACTCATTCAGGGACCTCTCTCCCTGGCAACCGTTCCCTCTGTCAATCATTTGAAATAACTAATTATAGTTAGTTTATTGAACACGTTTCACGTCACAGTCCCTTCAGCTGATTTTAAAACTCATTCTAGTTTTGAGCGGTAGTACATGCCCATACTCACAGCACTTGGGAGGCTGAGGCAGCAGGATGAGTGGTTTGAGGCTAGCTTGTGTTAAATAGTGAGACACTGTTGTGTCTGTCTGTGCTTGATGTAGCTACCTATCTAACCTGTCTATCTGTGTATCTATGGCCTATCATCTACCTACCTATGCATGCATGTTTGTACATGTGTGTGTATCTCTATGTATCCATCATCCATCTATCTATCTATCTATCTGTCTGTCTGTCTATCTATCTATCTATCTATCTATCTATCCCCCCTTCCTTCTAGTTTCCGTCCTGGGAATCAAACCCAGGACCTCAGACTCTAGTCATTTGCTCTACCAGTCAGTCACACCCTTTCCCCAGCCCTTTTCCCCTTTCAAAGCCTCTTTGAGTTGTATTCACGACCTGGCTTGGGACAGAGATGCCCTTGCTTGCCCTGAGGTTCAGTCAGCTTGTTGGCTGCCCAGCTCTTGCTGACATGGCCTCAACAGTCAATGTCTGAGGTTTCCCTGGGATGGCGCCTGTGCTGTGAGGCCCCCTCAGAGGGTCTTTCCCAGGCTCCTGCCTCCCATAGCTCCCAGCAACATCATTGTCCACAGACATTTTTCTGGGAATGAGTGTTCCACTCCTTGACCCCTGACACAGGAAGTGCTAAGCTCCTGCTCCACAGCTGCCAGGGCCATGGAGACCCGGAACAGGATAGAGTAGTTCTGTGGTCTTCCCACGTGTTACACACAGTGCACAACTGCACTGACATTCGGCCTTCAGAAGTCTCTAGACCAGAAATGGGACCAGTCTATTTACCATACCCACTTGGGAGCCTGTGGCATTGGCTGGGTACCGGGGCCTGGAGTGGTTCTCCTGCAGCCCATCCTACTAGAAGCTTCTCTGAAGTAGCCTTGGAGTCCTCCCACCCCCTCAACCTCCCTGTGTTCTTCTAGGGATGACCTTTGATACTGAGAGCTGTTGTCATCGACAAAATGCATACTTGAGAACTGAGCAATCAAGTGACATAAATAATAAATAAATAGCCATGGAGCTCTGGGCATAGATGTACAGGTGTCTAAATCTGATACTTGGGAAGCAGAGACAGGCATATCTCTGTGAGTCTGAGGTCTCCCTAATCTACATAGCAAGTTAGACCAGGGCTATATAGAGAGACCTTGTCTCAAACAAACAAAGGTTCCAACAGACACAAAGACATCTTCATACCACAAGCAAAACTAAATATCTTCTAAATAAACTCTTGAAGTGAACAAAAGTATGGAGACATTTGCAGGAGACTTAGAAGATGTTTTGCATGGGGGGAGAGTGTTGAACCAGACTTTCCCCAAATCATGAACTCTCCTAATCACAACCTAATGACCACACAGGAAAGACAGACAAATCTTTTCCAGGTAAAAAGTGTCCTAAGCCAACATGGTGGATCACACCTGCAATCCCAGCACTTGGGAGGGAGAGAGGCAGGAGGATCAGAAGTTCAAAGTCACCCTCAGCTACATCACCTACAGGCATCAAGTTCAGGTTATGGGATGGAGATGCCTGGGTTTAAGCCCAGCTCTGTGACAGGCAGGGCAGCATAAAGTTGGGTGACTCCTAACCAGGAGTGAGAAACTGGAAGTGTGTAGGACAATGCCTGGTTCATATGTACACTGCAGAAGGGTCTGATATGGTAGTGTGAGCACTGTGCTTGCCCGGGTACTAAGGAGCAACAGAGTCGGGGACCCTCACTTCCTGGTTCATTTCTCTCCTGTAGCTCAGGCTGGCCTTGAACTTGCTATGTTGCTGAACTTGAATTCCTGATCCTTCTGTCCCTACCTCCCAAGTCCTAGGATTTGCCATCATCCTGGTTTGATCCAGGGAATCAGAGTGGGGCTTGTTCACGCCTGTCAGCATGCCACCCCCTGAGCCTCATCCCCAGCCCATCGCCCAGCGTCTGTGTACTTTCCTCCTCTCTAGGAGAGAATGAATGTATTGTTTCTTTTCTGTCTGTCTGTCTGTCTGTCTGCCTGTCTGTCTGTCTCTCTCTCTTCCTCTTTTTTTTTTTTTTTTTTTTTTTTTTTTTTAGACAGGGTTTGTCTGTGTAGGCCTGGCTGTCCCAGAACTCACTCTGGAGACCAGGCTGGCCTCAAACTCACAGAGATCCACCTGCCTCTACACCTCCCCAGTGCTGGGATTCAAGGCCTGAGCCACCACTGCCTGGCTTGAATGCATTGTTTTCAAATGTTGATTCTGGGAAGAGGGTCTCACAGCTAGAAACATGCTAAATATTTACAAGTTCTGGTGGAGGAGTGGCTTAGGGCTCAGATTTGAAGGTCCCCCTTCCTGCCCCCGCCCATGGGAGGTCTTAAATTTTCCTGACTCATTTTTCAGGGTGAGAATACCCTTGAGACACAGGAAATCCACAGGCTAAGTCTTTGCTTCAGGTCAAGGAGAATGGCATGTGAGAGCAAGCCCTTCTTCAGCTGCCCTGTTACTCAGCAGCCCTCTGGGGCAACTTGCCTTGTGTCTGATCTCTACAGACTCAGTCCACGGGTTCCTAACTCCTGCCTGCCTTCTTGCACAAGCCTCCTGGTACCCCAGGCACCTTGGTCACCACCACCACCTCCATCTGCAACCTTCCTGAGTTCTGACACTGCCCTTCCTTCCAGGGGTACTTGGTTCGTAAAGACTCCTGACTCTAACACCCCAAGTGGACTTCAAGGTGGCTCAGAGTTCCCCAGGCCTCCCCACTGGGTAGTCTTTCTGGGAATCACAGGATCGGCTCCTTCTTACCTGGAAGGCTTTGTGCTAGGCTCCTTAATGAAGGAGGATACAATGAAGAACAGTGCCATTGAAGTCAAAACCAGGACACCTAGACTCCAGGGATGCAGTCGCCCAGGACAGGTCTTCATGGTGCTTGGCTGGTTCCTACAAGCACGTACGATGAGGGCAAGTCTCCTGATGTGGATGTCACATAGCCTCCTTGTACAGGTGTCGGGGCCAGGAGTGCTGGCCTTTCCTTCCATCCAGTCACTTGGGAGAGCAGAGGAGGGAAAGGAAGGGGTGGAGTCTGGCTTTGAGCTGGCATGGGTTGAAGGAAGAGAAATTCCTTCTGTTCAAACAAGTTTTTTTTTTTTTTTCCTTTCTAGTCTCTGAAGCCAAATTCTGGAGAATTATATGAGACCACGTATCTGTCATAAACAGCCTCACTTTTATCTGGTCACTTCCTCTCCCAGCCTCATCCATAAAACAGAGAAGCAGTGGATGGCATCCACCACACTTGGGTGCTCCTGGCAAGGAACCGGTACACAGTCACCTTTGCATGTCCACTTTCTTAGCTTCTCTGAAATTGTGACTGGCACAGCACCAGCAAGTAGCCTCAGGTGTCAAGGCTTGGTTTGTTTTTGTTTGTTTTTCAAGACAGGTTTTCTCTATAGCTTTTGGAGCCTGTCCTGGAACTCACTGTGTAGACCAGGCCTGACTTGAACTCACAGAGATCCACCTGCCTCTGCCTCCTGAGTGCTGGGATTAAAGGCAAGTGCCACAACCACCCAGCTTGAGGCTTGTTTTGTGTAAGGTGAATACCTATTCCTTTTGTTTGTTTTTGGTCTTTATCACCTGTGGGGACTATGACTTGGCAGCCACCAACCTGCCCTGTGGTAGTGCAGGAGTCAGGAGACATCACAACCACCTCAGACACACAAGAACTGTCCACAGGTCTCAATAAGTCCCTGTCAGATGCTTCTCAACAGTCCTTTCGGAAGGTGACAGCACCCAGCCCCTTGGGAACTGTAGAACATTCATTATACAAAAATTGTATGTAAAGTTGCCCTCATTAATTATGCATGCATCATGATGCACCATTGTTAAGACCACGACTCTCCATGTTTGTTTCATTATTGTATTCTACTTTCCTTTTTACCTATTTGTTAGTTGAGATAATTTCACATAATATAAAGCCAATCATTTTGTATAGTTCATTAGATTTAGTGCATTAATGATATAAACACCATTTTCAGCTCTGCTTGTTTCCACCCTAGGGCTGGGGAGATAGTGGGCAAAGACACTTGCCACCAAACCCAAAGACCCAAGTTTACTGTCGGCGACCCACATGGTCGAAGAAGAGAAAGGACCTACCGAAAGTCGTGCTCTGACCTCCACACACGAATGATGGGATGCGCACGCACACACACCCGAACACACACCACACCTGCACACACTGTCACACACACACCACCTAACCCCATCACCACACACACACACACACACACACACATACACCACACACACATACCACACACACATACCACACACACATACACACACACACACACACACACACACATACCACACACACACACACACACACACACACCACACACACACACACACACCACACACACACACACACATACACACACACACACACACACACACACACACACACACACACACACACACACCACACACATACACACACACACACACACACACACACACACACACACACACACACACACACACACACACACACACACACACCACACACACACACACACACACACACACACACACACACACACACACACACACACACACACACACACACACACACATACACACACACACACACACACACACACACACACACACATACACACACACACACCACACACACACACACACACACACACACACACACACACACACACACACACACACACCATACACACACCACACACACCACATACACACACACACCACACACACACTCCACACACACACACACACACACACACAGAGGCCCCAAGGAGGATCGAGCATTGCACTCTGAAAAGCTCAGTGTCCTCAGCATGAAAGGCCGCGTCTGTCCTCTCTGCATTTATGATTGTGTAATCACATACATTCCTTGCTTACAGTCTCATTCCAGCACTCAGGAAGGAGAGGCAGGAGGATCACTGCAAGTTTGAGGTCAGCCTGGTCTAACCTAATGAGTTCTGGGCCAGCCCAGGCTACATAGCAAGACACTGTTCAAAGCGGGAAGAGAGCCCACCCAACCAACCAACTAAATAAATAGATAAGTAAGTGTGCTGCGGTGATGTCTGGGCTGTCGTCCCATTCTGACTGGGCACAAGCTCCGGTGTCACGTTGAGAGCTGGGAGAGCTGGGAACAGGAACAAAGGCCAGGCTTTTGCACCCAGTCTCTGCACTCGTATGAGCTACCTCAAGGTCTCTGCACAATAGCACAACCATGACGCATGGCTCTGAGTTCCACCATTGCTGAGTGGCCAGCAGGAAGGAGCATGTTGGTGCATGCCCTACTTTGGGCAGGCAGCATGACTTCAGTGGCGTGGGAGTATCTGAAAGACAACCCAGGCAGGTCACGAGTCCGGAGCTGCCCTCCCACAGGAGCAGCAGGTCGATAATTGCAGACAACCACAGCAGAGGTTAGCACCTCAAATTCAAGGGGCTGGCAACTCAGAACCATATTGAGTGGTACCATCCAGGGCCAAAGAAAGACTTGGTGAGAAAGGCTGGACTAATGGAGTGTGCTTCTGATTTTGACAGTTTGGACACCCAAAGTGGAGACATAGCTCAGAACTCTAGGCTGAGAGCTGAGGCACACATGACCTCTGCCCCGGGGATTTACACATTTGCAAATACACGTTCATGACTCAAACAGCAGTGTTTCCTTGGAACTTTGGTGCACTTTGCTTAGAGTCTTCATACACTTCGCTTAGAGCACATTCCCGTCATTTGATTTTATTCCATAATGACTCTGCATAACGGTTGTAAGCCTTGGATATGTTTGACAAACTTGCCAAAATCAACTTCTAAAATTAATTCCTTTTGATCTAGGATTTACTTTCATTTATCCCAAGGGGCCTAGGATATTCCTCTGTGTCCTGTAGAGACTCCCACTAGACATAGTCGCATGGATGAGTGTATTAGTTATTTAGTTCTTGCTATGATGAGATAGCTGACACATGTAGAGTCCCGGGGTGGAGAGGAGTGCACACTGCTCTTCCCAGCAACCAAGTCAGGCAGCTCACAATGGCTTGTAACTCCAACTCCAGGGATCCAGTGTCTCCTCTGGCCTCTGAGGGCACCACATACATACCCGAAAAATAAAACAAGAAACCCTTAGGAAAAAAGTTGCAGGGGCCCAGGAGATAACAAATGACAAAGATGCTTTTGTCACCCAGCCTGACAACCTAGTTCAATTTCTGGATTCCACACAGTAGAGGAAAGGAACAGAACTGGCCGGGTGGTGGTGGCAGTGGTGCACGCCTTTAATCCCAGCACTCAGGAGGCAGAGGCAGGTGGATCTCTGTGAGTTCGAGACCAGCCTGGTCTACATCCAGAGTTCCAGGACAGCCAGAGTAGTTACACAAAGAAACCCTTTCTTGAACAAACAACAACAACAACAACAACAACAAAACAAACAAAAAAGAAGAGAGCTGACTCAAATTGTTCTCTGGCCTCCACACATGCACTGTGGTATACATGCACACACGCCATGCACATGTGAGCACACACACTCACACCACACACACACATTATGCACAGGCATGCACTACGCATATACAAATATCAAGTGACATAATTTCAGCCTCTCATGGTATAAATCAGTAGGGGCAAGGACAGCCACCATTTTCCTTTTGAAGATATGAGAGTATATGGTTTCTTTTTGGTCCCAGCACTGAGGAGGAGAATCTCTGGGTTTGGTGAGAGACCCTGCCTCAAAAAATAAAATGGAGAGCAATAGAGGAAGACACTTCACGCGCGCGCGCACACACACACACACACACACACACACACACACACACACACACGAGGCTTCGTGCATGCACACCCACACACATAACAAATACAATATCTTGAGGCATCTGTCAAAGCCCCATAACCCAAGCAGCAGCTATGTAGAGACAAGGCTCAAAAACGACTGCTCAGTTGTCTGTCAAGCTCCCCGAACGTTTTCCAAACTTCCAAGACTTGAAAAAATGACAATGAACTTGTTCATAATTGTATAGCTCAGCAGTTCAGAGTAGACCAGCTCCACCTGCTATGACTTGGGTATCTATTGCAACTAACAGGCTTCCAGCAGCTAGACAGAACCTGTGTGACACAAGGATCTTAACCGATAGCTTAGGCTAGCTCTCAGCTGGGCGCCTTGATCATCCTCCACCTCTGTCATCTCCCAGACTAAACCAATCCTTGACAGGGTGGCAGGGAGTCCTAGAATATAAAAACAATCTGAAGGGCCATTGGTGGCCAAATCTCAGAAGGCTTAAGACATCATTCCTGTCACATTCCATTGGCCAAGAAAATCACAAGGCCAGTCCAGAGTCCAGAGTGGGTGAGGGAATTCAGCTCCTTGCTGGGAAGGGAAACAATGTCATGTCACAAAGAAGTGGCTGTTCTGGCATAGGAGGATTGCAGCCATCTTTGTCTGGTGACAAAGTACATCTGGAGACACTGGGTATGCATGCCTGGTGCTGTTAGTGCCCTGTCAATGGAGACAGAAATAGTCCCTTACCACAAAGAACCTAGTCTTTCTCCAGATAGTTTCTGACCCAGCGGTGCTTCCTGTGTTTCTAGAACCATTACAGGCCTGTTTATATGTGCCGATCCTTACTACTTTGGTAATGATCTAGAATTAA
>NC_048600.1:129242421-129289921 GCF_003668045.3 Cricetulus griseus | reverse complement strand
TCTGATTGTGTAGGTCACAAGTGCTGATCCATTTTGGGGCTAATCAGAATGCCCCTGCTCACATTCTCAGTGCAGCAGTCGGCTGTGTTCTCCCTCTGCTGACTCAGTTTCCACTCAGCAGAAGTTCCAGCATAATTTACCTTTTGAGATATTGCTGACACACCGCCAGTGCAATCTTCATCTTTTCTTTCTTTCCCATAAACTCATTAATCATCTCAAAGGGACTTTGATGGAAATGACAAAATCAGGCTCTGGTGTGCAATTAGAACATCTAATGAGTTTTGATTGGGAACTTGGTTGAGATTCAGATGCCATCAGACACTGAGAAGAAAATTGGTGAAAATATGAAAATGTAGATTTTTTCAGGCTGCTTACACAGTATTGTTCCAGAGTGAGAGTTTTGAACTTAGAATCTCTCCATTTATTTATTTTAAATTTATAAACTTTAGTTTTGAAAAAAATTGCACTTAAGAACGTCAAACACTCAGAATTAACCAGACCTAAATGAATTACATGCACTTAGAATTAGCAAAATACAGTATTTATTTTATTGAGGCAGGACCTCATTCTGCAGCCCTGGCTCACCTGGAACTCTATGTAGACCAGGCTAGCTTTAAGAGGTGGAGTCTAGGGGCTCAAGTCTAGGGGCTTGAGCAATGGCTCAGCGGTTAAGAGCACTGGCTGCTCTTCCAGATGACCTAGGTTCAATTCCCAGGACCCACATGGCAGCTCACAACTGTCTGTTAACTCCAGTTCTAGGGGATCCAACAGCCTTACACCAATGCACATAAAATAAAGTTAAATGAAAAATATTTTTTAAAAAGAGGTGGAGCCTAATGGAGGTCTTCCCCCTTTAAAAGGCGGAGCCTAATGGAGGTCTTCCAGTCATGGAGGGTGGGGTGCCTTTAACTGGAAGATTGAGGACCTCAGTTCTTAGTTATGTGTATGGGTGCTTTGCCTGCGTGTACGTATGTGCCCCACATGTGCCTCACATGTGTGCAAGGAACCCAGGAAGACCCGAAGAGGGAATCCCACAGAGGGGTTTTCTGGGACTGGAATTACAGACAATTATGAGCCACCATGTGGGTGCTGGGAATTGTACCTGGGTTCTCTGCAAGAGTAACCAGTGCTCTTAACCACTGAGCCGTCTCTTCAGGCCCCTATAAATGAGATTTTTTTTGTTGTTGTTATTTTAAAAAAGAAATGTTAGCCAGGTGATGGTGGTACATGACTTTAATCTCAGTACTCTGGAGGCAGAGGCAGGTGGATATGGGGTTTGAGCCCAGTGTGGTCTATAGGGTGAGTTCCAGGACAGCCAGAGCTACACAGAGAAACCCTGTCATAAAAAAAGAAAGAGAATAAAATAAAACAAAAACATTAAATTATCTAGACATGGTGGCACATACCTGTAATCCAGCACTCAGGGGTTAGAGAGGAGGAGGTACAGCCTGGGCTACACAGTGAGTCCAAGGCCAACCTGGGCTACAAGAGACTCTGAAAAACAAAGGCCCAGAAGGAACTCCACAGACCCACTCATTAGAGAAACTTATAAAAGAAAACATTTGGGGGGGGGCAATCCAGGAAAGCAATAGCAGCTCACGGAAGTGAGCTTGTATTTGAGCCCGTCGGCCCTAAACTGCTACCTCCCTTCCCAGTCCCCATTCAGCGAGGCAAAACCCTGCCGTTGAGACAACTAAGGATGCCAGTGGCCAACAGCAACAGACTCCCTTCTGCCCTTCACAGGCTATCACTGAGAGTCCTGGGCTTCGGTCCATCCCACCGAAGCCTGGCTGAGGACATCTGGATCAGGGAGAAGCCTGTTAATAACCTCCCTTCTGGCTGCACAACCTAGCTCAGAAATTATGCCTAGGGCGAGCAGGAAGCTATGATCGTGATGAACCCTAATCTCTTCCTGAAGGAAATGACACCCTTGACAGGACAGAGTAACAGAGCAGAATTAAACCCATGTTATCAAAGAAAGCCTTGCCATTAGAAACAATAAGAAGCATGATCAATTCAGGAAAAACATGCAATACTGTGGACACTCTGTGCAATCCCAGCAGACCACCTGGTCCCCAGAAAGTGGTAGGATGAAGGCCCAGGGACAGTGTTTTCTCAAGGGGCACACCTCGAAGCCTAGCCCCTCAGCTCTGGGCTGCCGTCTCACTGTCCTGCTGGAGGACAGACAGGCAGCAGGGGCAGCAGGCTTCTCCCCAGCGGGCAGCTGGCCCACTGAGCACACTGCCCTGCAAACTGAGACCTGGGGCCAGGGCCCGTGTCACACTGATCCTGGCAGGTAGGCACCCTCCCCACGGCTCTGCCCAGGAGCCAAGAACACTTAGGCCCCCAGGCTCAGTCCAGAGAGGTGAGAACAGAGGCTGCTGCGTCCTCACACCACCTTTCCCGACCTCAGGCTTGAGTCCAGCTCTTTTGATCTGTAACTAAGCCCTGGTCTGAACCCGCTCTCTGCCTTCCGAATGTCTCGTGCCTGAGAAAACCTATGCCAGTTGTCAGACTTAGTGGTGCATGCCTATAATCCACAGAGGCAAGAGGATCTCTGTGAGTTTGAGACAAGCTTGGACTATATAGCAAGTTCCAGACCAATTATGGCTTTATAGGAAGACCCTGTCTCAAACAATACCAAAAAAATGGAAACAAAACAACAAAAAACTGTAGATGGACTTTTCTTTCCTGCCTACCAGTTCTCAAATAACCTACACGGAGACTTAATTATAAATCCCCAGCTCATAACTCAGGCTTACTACTAACTAGTTCTTACAACTTAACCCATTTCTACTAATCTACATTCTCCCACATGGCGGTACCTCTCTTTCATCTTGCACCTCCTGTTTCTTCTCGGTATCTGGCTGGTGACTCTTCTCACTCTGCCCTTCTTCTTCTTCCAGTGTCCCTACACTGATCCTCCTGCCTAACCAATTCCTGTCCAGCTATTGGACAGTCAGCTTTTTTTTTACTAAACCAATCACAGTGACACATATTCACACAGTGTAAAGGAACATTCCATAAAAAAGAAAGAAAAAAAATCTATAGGCTGGGCAGTGCTGGCACATTGATTTTAATCACAGCACCAGGGAGTCACGCAGAGCTCTGTGAGTTTGAAGCCAACCTGGTCTACAAAGTGAGTTCCAGGACAGCCAGGGCTACGCAGAGAAATCCTGTCTCAAAAAACAAACAAACAAATAAAAACAAAAGTAACTGGGAGAGAAGGAAGTAACCTGAATTACTGCTGTCACTGAGATAACAAATCTCTCTCATGGCTCCCAGGACACGTTGTCCATACATATTGTTCATCCTCCCCAAAGTAACTTTAGCGGGCATCTTTATGGGTAGTCACAAGCAACAGGCCAGGCCAGGTTCAGTCCTCTATCCAGCCTGACCTGGACATATCAACCCTGCCCTGTGATTTAACAACTGCTCTCTGCTATTGCTATTGGATGAAAGACAGGGGTAGTGCCATGAGAATAGGCTCCTGGGGGCACCTCCTCAAAAACCCTGAGTGGACAGAAACCCCCTTGTCTGACCCCAACCCAGCCTCACCACGCCCTGTTTCAAGCATGTAGCTATGCTTTCCAAATGGCAATTGCTCTGCATTTGAAGTGTAGGGTGAAAGGACCAAGGCAAAAGTACCCTGCCCCTGATGTGACCCCAGGACAAGGGGTTGAAATCCCACCAATCCCTGAGCTTGCCCCAGAGTCAGGCTGCAGAATCCCACCAATCGCTGAGCACAAAATCCCACCAATCCCTGAGCTTGCCCCAGAATCAGGCCACAAAACCCACCAATCCCAAGCCATCATGGTAAGTCCCCCTCCAAGAAATCCTATAGAAACTCTGAACTCTGTTCAGTTTGCTGCTGCTTCTCACCCTTGAGGCAACCACCCTCCTGGATTTTTCCTTCCCAGTAAATCTCTTGAGTGAGGATTGTTGTGCAGTGTGACATTTTCACAGAGCTGTAACACTTTCCTAAACCCCAGCAGAGCTGTAACACAGACAGTAGAGCTGTATTTTGGGAAACCCTCCCCTGCCGGGGCAGAGTTATTACCTTGGGAAACCCTTTCCCTGGAGCAGGGCTGTGCACTTACAGTGACTTTGTGCTACTGTAAGTGTTATGATGGATGGGATGGCCAGGGATTCTGGCACTGGGGAGTCACAGAATACTGAGTGTTACAGCTTGGATGGAAAGGTATTCTGGCACTTAGGAGCCAAAGAATACCACAGGTCACAGTAAGCATAGCAGCTTACAGCCCTGCTCCAGGGAAAGGCTTCTCCAGTGTAACAGCTCTGCTCTGGCAGGAGAAGGCTTCCCCAAAGTCATTACAGTCCTGCCCCATCCCCCAGAGAGTGGAGAACAGGAGTATATCAACTCTGCTCTGCCAAAGAGAAGGTTTCCCAGCTAAAAAGTGTTACAGCCCTGATCTGCTTGTCTCTGCTCCAGTGAAGGAAGATCTCATCCAAACTTCATTCAAGGTATTTTTTGGGGAGGGAAGAATCCAGGAAAGTGGCTGCCTCTGCCAGGGTAGAAGAAGACAGACAGCCACAAACTGAACAGACACAGGATTTATATAAGGATTCTTAGTGGTGGAGTTTTTCCAGGGTAGGGATTGGTCAGATTTCAATTCCTGAGCTCAGAATGGTTAGATCTGGTGCTCAGGGGTTGGTTGGTTTTCTGCACAGGTTCAGGGTCCGATTTGTCTCTGGTTTCAGGGCCAAAGTCTGTTTCTTTCATTGGTCCTTTTGCCATAGCCTGTTGGCTCTAATTTTAGGGCCAGGGTGTATTTCTTTAACTGGCTCTGATTCCAGGGACAAAGTGTGTTTCTTTGGCACTGGTTTCAGGGTCGTGGTGCATTTCTTTGGCTCTGGTTGCAGAGCCAAAGTGTGTTTCTTTGGCTCTGCTCAGGGTGTTTCTTTGGCTGGCCCCTTCTCCCCACAGGTACTCCTTGGCTCCTGACTTCCATGATTCCTTTCTATCTGAACTGCAACGCTTACGGGTGGCTCAACACTTCCCACATACATCAGTAACACACTTACCAGGAAATAAAAAAAGTAAAAACAAAAACAAACAAAAACCTCCACATAGCAGGAAAGAGCTAGACTGGGTGGCAACAGGCATCACAAAGGAGCCCCAACCCAGTGCTAACAGTGTACATAAGACCCAGTTCAAAATGGATCACACATTTAAACATGAAACATGATCCTATACTCCCCACCCCCCAAAAGGGGAGGAGCTGGCAAGATGGCTAAGCAGGTAAAGGCACTTGCCACCAACTCCAATAATCTGAGTTTGTCCTGAGGACCCATACCGTAGAAAGAGACCTCACTCCTGCAAGTTGTCCTCTGATCTCCAATACACACTGTGGCATGTGCACGCACCTGTGTTCACACACAACATAATGTAACTTTAAAATTTAAAGACGCCAGTGATGGCTTAATCCCAGCACTCAGGAGGCAGAGGCAGGAGGATCTCTGTGAGTTTAAGGCCAATCTGGTCTACAGAGTGAGTTTCAGGACAGCCAGAACTACATTATGAGACCCTGTCTAGAAAAACAAACAAAACAAAACAAAACAAAACAAAACCCTTAAGCAAACAAACAAACAAACAAACAAACCCCAGAACTCTCAAAGCTTAAGAAATCTAGTTAGAAAATGGACTAAAAGTCATGAAAAAACTGTTTACCAAAGAGGATAAAGAGACAGGAAATAAATACAGGGAAAATCTGTCAATGTCATTAACCATTCACAGAGAATCACAGGAAGTGACAAAGCCACCAAGGCTAATGGTCCCACTGGGCAGCCAAAACAGTGCTACCTAGCATGCAGGAAGTGCTGGGCTCAGTTCCCAGTACTGAAGAAGCCAGAGAACTTCTGACAAGTGTGGTAGAGCCCACTTGTAATCCCAGCACTCGGGAGGAGGAGGCAGGAGGAACAGAAGGTCAAGGTTATGCTTCAATACACAGCAAGTTTGAGGTCACCCTGGCCCCTGACAGAGGTTATCTTGTCCCTATAGCAATGGCAACAATAAAACCCTCAAATAAAAATAACAAAGAAAAAATAATACTCCCCAGTAAACGAACATGTCATTGATGCTTACAACTCAGACAAGTGTCGGTTGAATTACACAGGGTGGCAGGATCACAAATATTAAATGAGGGGACAGTGAGATGGCTCAGCTGGTAACGCCACCTGGTGCCAAGCCTGACAGCATGGTTCCCATCCTCGGGACTCACGTGGTAGGAGGAGAGGATAAACTCCTGAAAGTTGTCCTCTGACCTCCACAAACAAAATAAATAAATAAATAATGTAATTTTTAGAGGTTTTTTTAAAAGCTGTTGAATGGATGCATTCTTGTAATGACAAAAAAATATAGAAATAAAGATTACTGGTAGACAGGGGTGAGGGGTGGCGGTGGCAGGTGGAGACAGCAGGAAGGGAGGCGAGGCTATAAAAAGAACAACATGTGTGTTGCTGAAGCTGTGGAAACTGTCTTCATCTTCACCTCACCCACATCAGTATCCTGCTTTTGAGTAGACTGTGTGGTTTCTCAAGATGCTTTCGTAGGGGACGCTGAATGAAGGCTAACCACACTTACTGTAGTAAGTAGTACTTCTCACTGGTGCATATGGCCTTGCAGCTGTCTCCAAGGGGAGAAAAGAATTCATTTAGAGTCAAACATGACTGCCATTGGCTCAGGAACACAGGCTCAGGGATACTCCAAAATCTGTTTCAACACGAGAGCAGTTTCTTGAAGGTTTTATAGTAGCAGAACAAAGCAAATCATACATGGAGGCACTTTTCAAATGCCCTGGGAGAAATGCCAGGTGGCCAGTTACAGCAAAGTCACAAGCTTTGTAACAGGCCTCAGATGCTGTCTGACTGTGTTCTTAGCTTTCTGGCTGAACGGGAAACAAGCATTTTGTTTGTACAATCCAAATGATTTACTTAATGGTCTCAAAGATGTTAGGAAAGCCAGGTGGGTCTACATGAATTCCATGTCAGCCAGAGCTACATAGTAAGATGAGAGAGAGAGAAACAGAGACAGAGACAGAGACACAGAGAGACAGAGACAGAGAGACAGAGAGAGAGACAGAGTCAGAGACAGACACAGAGAGACAGAGACGGAGGGAGACACAGAGAGACAGAGAGAGAGACAGAGTCAGAGACAGAGAGACAGAGACACAGAGAGAGACAGAGACAGAGAGACAGAGACAGAGAGACAGAGAAGTGGCCCAAGATAAAAGATAATGTGGCTGTAGACCTGCAATACTCCAACTCTCTATAATCGCCATGTCTTTATCATTCATTAGACTTGCCGGAGGTTCCTTAGATCTGCAGAAGATTCATTAGACCTACAGAAGATTCATTAGACCTGCAGAAGTTTCCTTAGACCTGCAGGAAGTTCAATCCAGAAGCTTCTTTCTAAGAACTTTTGTGAACAGACGTTTAGTTTAGACACTTCCAGAGGGCAGGAGAGGTAACTCAGTTAGAGCACTTGCTGCTCCAGCACAGGACTGAGTTCAGTTCCCAGTACCCACATGATAGCTCACTACCCCCTGTGACTCCAATTCGAGGCACTCTGACTCCTCTTCTGATGCTCACCGCCACAGGAATGCTCATGGTGCACACACATACCTGCAGGCAAAATGGTCACATACATAAGACAATAAATATTTTAGAAATCAAAATACTGTAAGGCAAGCCCTTAACAATTAAATTCAATGTCTTGATTCAAAACTGGTTGATGTATGATACTTGAGACAAACAGCCCCAAAGCACAGTGGACATCAATTCTCTTTCTCTCTTTCACATACCACATTTTTTGAGGCTTTATCTATTTTGTTTCATGTGCATATGTTTTGTCTACATGTAATACTGTGCACCACAGGCATGCAGTGCCCGTGGAGGCCAGAAGAGGGCATCAGATCCCCTGAAACTAAAGATACAAACAGTTGCTAGCTGTTATGTGGGTGCTGGGAATTGAACCCTGGTCCTCTGGAAGAGTAGTCAGTGTGGGTTTGTTTCTTTTGGTTAGGTGTTTGGTTTGGGTTTGTTTGGTTGTTTTTTGGGGGGGGGGCGGGGGTGGTTTTTCCAGCCAGGGCTTCTCTGTGTAGCACTGGCTGTCCTGGAACTTGCTCTGTAGACCAGGCTGGCTTTGAATTTAGAGATCCACCTGCCTCAGTCTCCTGAGTGCTGGGATTAAGGGAAAGTGCCACCACCTCCAGGTTCAGCAGCCATGTAAGCAACCTCTAAGCCGTCTCTCCAGATCCAGTCTCACACATTTTAACAAATGGTGGCAAAATACACCGAACATAAATCTCAATCATTTTTAGTGAGCAACCCACTAATGTTAACATGAGTATTGCTGTAGCCTAGAACACTTCATTTTGCAAAAACTAAAATTCTGGACCCATTAAACAAGTCCCCTTCTCCCTTTCTCCCACCCCTTTCGCACCAATTCCATACTGTGAATCTCACATAAGTGCACCTTACACACAGTGTTGAGCTCTGTGTGACTGGCTTATTTTATTTAACACAATGTCATCCTTGTTGTAGCAGGTGTCAGGCTTTCCTTAGTCATATGCACGTATATGTAAATATGCATGCATCTATGCATGGGTGCTTGTATATATGTGAATATATTTATGTATGTGTGCTGTGTATATGTAGATGTATGTATTTATAAATCTATTGCTTTTATTTATATTTTTGTTTGTGTGTATGTTGCATGTGTCTGAGTAGTTTTATGGACATCACATTCATGCAGTGCCCTCTCAGGCTAAATGAGGGCATTTGCCCCTCTGGAACCCAGCGTCAGTAGATTGTGAGCTGCCTGATGAGAGTTATGGGACAGAACCCAGTCTTCTGCAAAAACGACAAGGGCTATACAGTCTCTCCAGCGCTCCCCTTCTGGTTTTTCTCTTCTTATCGAGTTGTTTTTAGATGAGTGAATGTGTGGGGGGGGTATGTGCCCAGGAGTGGGTCACATCTGGAGCTGGAGTATCAGGCACTTTTGAGAGTCCCCATGTGGGTGCTTGGAGTTGAACTCGGGTTCTCTGGAAGAGTTGTCCATGTTCCTAACCTGTGGGCTGTCTCTCCAGCCCCTGACTTTCCTTTTCAAGGCAGGATAACACTCCGTTCTGTGGCTGCGGAACCATCTGTTTATGCCTTCATTCACTAAACTCTGTGATTGATTCTCCACTTCTTTTTAAATTTGTAATCAAACAACCTAACAAAAAATTATAAACAGTCCAAACTTTAAAAAACCAAACTCAACTGGGCAGTGGCAGTGCACGCCTGTAATCCCAACACTTGGGAGGCAGAGGAAGGCAGATCTCTGAGTTCAAGGCCAGCCTGGTCTACAAAGTGAGTTCTGGGACAGACATGGCTACAAAACAAAACCCTGTCCCAAAGGGCAGGAAAGAAATGGGAGGAGGAGGAGGAAGAAAGAAGCAGCAGCTCCAGTCTTCGGATGCCCCTTTGAAGCTAAGCAGATGTATAGCTGACAGAACAGTGCTGGAGACAGACAGACAGACAGACAGACAGACAGTGGCCAAGAACGCACTGGTGGTTAAAATCACAAGAGGAAAGGATTCCAAGAGAGATTATGAGGGTCTCAGAGTTAAATCCAGAGGCAGGTGAGCCTGCATGAAACCCAGAGATCTCATGTCCCACTAGGATACACACAGCACAGTCACAGTGTCACTGAAGCCACAGAAGACAAGAGGACATAGAACAAACTAGGACAAAACAGAAGATGAAGCACTTGAGGAGATGTTTTTATCATTATTATTATTAGTGTGTGTGTGTGTGTGTGTGTGTGTGTGTGTGTGTATGTGTGTGTGTATGTGTGTATGTGTGTGTGTGTGTATGTGTGTGTGTGTGTGTGTGAGTGTGTGTGTGTATGAGTGTGTGTGAGTGTGTGTGTGTATGAGTGTGTGTGAGTGTGTGTGTGTATGAGTGTGTGTGAGTGTGTGTGTGTGTATGTTGTGTGTATGAGTGTGTGTGTGTGTATGAGTGTGTGTGTGTGAGTGTGTGTATGTGTGTGTATGAGTGTGTGTATGAGTGTGTGTGTGTGTATGAGTGTGTGTGTGTGTGTGTATGAGTGTGTGTGTGCATGAGTGTGTGTGAGTGTGTGTGTGTATGAGTGTGTGTGAGTGTGTGTGTGTGTATGAGTGTGTGTGTGTGTGTGTATGTGTGTGTGTATGAGTGTGTGTGTATGTGTGTGTGTGTGTATGTCTATACACATGCCATGAGCCAGTGTGGCATCAGAGTTGTTTCTGTCCTTCCACTTTGTGGGTCATGGGAAGTAAACTCAGTTTGTGGAACTTGGCAGCAAGCACCTCTACTCACTGAGCATCTGAGCAGCCCTGCGGGCATGTTTATAAACTGGATCAGGACACCACAAGAAGGAGGGTTACTGTCAGAGTAAGACCTGAAAAGGACAGGCAGGGAGGCTGGGTTCCGGGGCCTGGGGGAACAGAGGCCACAGGTGTGAGCAGGCAGGTGGAAAGACAATTTTTTGTTGTTGTTGGTTGGTTGATTGGTTGGTTGGTTTTCTTGGAACTCACTCTGTAGACCAGGCTGGTCTAGAACTCACAGTTATCCACCTGCCTCTGCCTCACAAATGCTTAGGTTAAAGGCCTGAGCCACCACCACCCAACAATACTATTTTTTTTCTTGTTTTTTGATTTTCAAGACAGGGTTTCTCTGTGTAGCTCTGGCTGTCCTGGAACTCACTCTGTAGACCAGGCTGGCCTCGAACTCAGAGTCAGAGACTTACACCTGCCTCTGCCTCCTGAGTGCTAAAAGGTTAAAGGTGTGTGCCACCACCACCCAGCGGGAAGAGAATTCTTAACCATTAGTGGACACTTCTGAGGACAGACGAATTCACTCTTTGGTTCCAAACTGTCTTGTCAAGTAAAGAACCTCAGAAGATAATGATGGTGCCTTCCTGTGGAGCAGAGGGCACACTTGTCCTACTGAGGGCAATGAAGTCATGTCTGTCTAGCAAATGCAGGGGTGCTTGCATCTGGTCAACCATTCAGCACTCTGTTCCCCCTATACAGAGGTCTTCCACGGTGTTGCAAGCCTCTTTAACTCCCTGCCTCATCCCTGTGGGCTCACAAGATTAAACGTGACACAGCATAAGGCCAGTGTTGCTTACCTTGTCAAAATGACACTGTGACCCAGGAGTCTTGTGTCTTCTTGACACAGTGTTGGAACTACGCCAGGCAAGCCCATAGGCTAATGAGAGGGAAATGTCTCAGAGCCTTCCCACCTGACAGTAGTTAGGGACATACAAGTTAGAACTGTTCAATGCTTTTGTTTTAGAGACAGGTCTCATTATGTAGCCTTGGCTGTCCTGGAACTTACTATGTTGACCAGGCTGGAAATCACAGAGTTCCATCTGCCTCTGCCTTCCAGTACTGAGATTAAAGGTGTGCGCCATTACTCCAGGCTTTTTGGTCTGTTTTTGCTTCTGTTTTGATTCAGGGTGTCTTATTTTCATTCCTTTGCTATGACAAAGCACCCTGACAAAAAGCAACTTTAAGGAAAAAAGTGTTTCTTCACCTTGCTTATAATCCCAGGTTACAGTCCATCACTGCAGTGACATCCAGGAACTGGAGACACTAGTCACAGCCACGATGAAGGGCACGAGCCCATGCATGCCTCTTCAAGGCCAGACTGGTCTACATAGCAAGTTCCAGGCATGTCAGGGCTCTATGGGGAGACCTTGCCTTGAAAAATGAGAAAAGAAAGAAAGAAAAGGAAAAGGTAAACCAACCTGATTTAGACAGTCTCCCCTGAGACTCTCTTCACACAGGCCCAGTAGCCAGCACAAACTGGGCATGGTGGCGCACAACTTTAGTCCAGCACTCAGGAGGCAGAGGCAGGGGGATCTCTGTGAGTTCAAGGCCAGCTTAATCTACAGAGAGAGTTCCAGTCAGACACAGTTATTACAGAGAAACCCTGTCTCAAAAAAGTAAAAGCAAAACAAAACAAAATACCATCACCAGGAGTCTCATGTAACCCAGGCTGGTTTCAGGATGACCTTGAACTTCTTTGGTTTATTTGTTTGTTTTTCGAGACAGGGTTTCTCTGCGTAGCTTTGGCTTTGGAGCCTATCCTGGCACTCACTCTGGAGACCAGGCTGGCCTGGAACTCACAGAGATCGGCCTGCCTCTGCCTCCCCTTGAACTTCTAATCCTCTTGCCTTCACCCGCCAAGAGCACAGGTGTATAACTGATTTCTGTGGTGCTGGGAACTGAGCGAGGTGGGGCTTCACGAATGCTAGGCAAGTGCGCTTCCAGCTGAGGTACATCTCCAGCCCCAAAGCGAATGCCTGATGGTCACTCTTTTCTCTTAGAAGGGCAGAGACCAGAGAAGGCTTGATGTGGTATTCTAGAGTCACCAGAAAGCAGAATAAAAGCTGAGGCCGAGCCAGGGCTAGGCAATGGCTGGCAAGGACAGCCAGCTGAGGCTGTGTTCTTGGTTCTGTTCTGCGTTGGAATGAGTGGACAACATGGGGGCGGAACACTGCTGGGCAGATCCAGGAATGAGTCTGTGCTGGCAGAAAGGCAAGCCCACAAGTGGATTTGTGCTACCGATGAGACAGTAGCTCAGACTGTGACCCACAGACTTAGGCTAGATGGGAAAGCAAGCTCCTGAGAAACTTGAAGGATTGCTTGAGAGACTCTAGGGGGTGGACAGGACACTTTGGCCTGGGGAAGAGTTGCCATGGGACTCTGAAAATGGTGGCCTTGGATCGTTAACACAGATGGGCATCAACTCCCACAGAGCAGGGCATCCCCCAGGGAGGAGGGGTGGGAAGCTGAAAACTAGTTACCCAAGGCCCTTCTCTGAGTGAAGCAGGTGCTAATGTGAAGAGAGGGGATTGAGGTACCCTTAGCCACAGAGGGCACGACGGGTGTAACAGTTACAGAGGTTTGGCAAGGGCAAAGCACCAAGATTGAAATGAAAAACTTGAAATCAGGGCCAGCCATCGAGATGGCTAAGCAGATAAAGGTGCTTGCCTCCAAGCCAAACGACCTGAGTTTCATTTCTGGGACAAACATGGTGGAAGGAGAGAACTGACCTTCAACAAACTGCCCTCTGGGTAAGCCTTATGGGGGCTGGGCTGGGATGCACAGGGATCTGGCTGTCAGGAGCCACAGAATACTGAGTGTTACAGCTCAGATGGAAAGGTATCCTGGCACTCAGGAGCCAAGGAATACCACAGGTCACAGTAAGCGCAGCAGCTTACAGCCCTGCTCCAGGGAAAGGCTTCCCCAGTGTAACAGCTCTGCTCTGGCAGGGGAGGGCTTCCCCAGAGAAGGTGTTACAGTTCAGTTCAGGACAGTAACAACTCACTCGCTGCCTCTTCCAGTAAGGCTTCCCTGGTGAGAGTGTAACAGCCCTTCTCAGCTCCATTCCAGCCAGTCTCTGTTCCAGCAAAGAAGTTCTCACCCAAACCTCTTTCAAGAGATTTATTAGGAGGGAAGAATACAGGAGGGTGGCTGCCTCTGCCAGGGTGGAAGAAGACAAGACAGTCACAAGGTAAACAGGCACAGGGCTTATATAAGGATTCTTAGGGGCAGAGTTTTTCCAGGGTGGGGATTGGTCAGATTTCAATTCCTGAGCTCAGAGTGGCTAGATCTGATGCTCAGGAATTGGTTAGTTTTCTGCACAGGTTTGGGGTCAGATTTGGCTCTGGTTTCAGGGCCAAAGTCTGTTTCTTTCATTGGTCCTTTTTAGCCTTTTGGCTCTAATTTTAGGGCCAGGGTGATTCCAGGGACAGAGTGTGTTTCTTTGGCACTGGTTTCAGGGTCAGGGTACATTTCTTTGGTTCTGGTTGCAGAGCCAAAGTGTGTTTCTTTGGCTCTGCTCAGGGTGTTTCTTTGGCTGGCCCTTTCTCCCTAAACTACCTACATTATGCCCTCCATCTCAATGGGTAGTTACCAAATAAAGGATTGACAACCCAAGGTCCACAGTGGTCCCCACCGCAGCAGGCTCCCTGCCTGAACCCTCCACCCACAATCCCAAATCTGGGCTAAGGGGTTTCCTTCCACCCCTTGGTGAAAGCCCCTCAAGGTACCAGGGCATAAACCGTCAAGCCTCAGGGTCCTCGTGAGAGCAGCCGGCCAGGTGGTTCCACAGCTGCCACCCACCCTCTTCTTAAGCCCATAAATCTCGGGTGAGCTCCGAATCGCACAGGGCTCAGCCTGCTCAGCAGACGACCATCCCGGTCCTTCACTGCTCATGCTGGCCCTGGACGGTGCGAACCGAACCGAACATCCCTGCCCAATTCGGGGCTGAGGTGCTTCTGGGGTGTGGCTCTGGCGGGAGAGCAGCGTCCGGGGTGACCGCACCGCCATCGAAGTCCCCGGGGGCGGCTCTGACCGTCAGTAGCTGCCCGTCGGCCTTTTTTTTTGGGGGGGGGGCGGCCCTAGAGACGCAGGCTCAGTCTCTGGAGTTGTGGCGACCTCCGGCCTGGCGAGGACGCAGGGGGAGCTGCAGGGCCCGGCGGCGGCGGCGGCGCGGCGCCCGCGGTGGGCTGGGCGGGGCAGAGCCCGGCTACCGCCCCCGCGCGTCCCTCCGGGTCCGGCCACTCCGCCCGCCCGGGAGCTCAGGGTGCAGGGGTGGCGGACCGGGAGCACCCCGGGCGCATTAGCATGGACCTCCCGTGCCGCTGGCTCTTCCGGATGCTCCTGCTCGTCGCCGCCTGCTCGGGGATCCTCTTCGCGCTGTACTCGGTGGGGCGGCGGTCCCAGGAGCCCCGGGCCCCGGCCAGGTAAGCGCTGCGGGGCACTGAGCCCGGGGCGCGGGCAGAGGGCGCGCTCCCAGCTCCGCCGACGCCCGCGGACACCCTGGGCTGGCTCGCCCCGGCGGCGACACGCCTTCTGCCGCCTTAATCTGGTGCTGCCACCTGGACCCGCCGCCTCTGCCCGCCCCGAACACACTGGAGAGACCCTGGCGCCGTTGCTTAACTTCGTCCAGGCCTAATTAAAAGCTCCCTGTTGCCACTTTCTTCCTAGATCCACTTTTGGGGTAGAGACCCAATGCCCTGTTTCCCAACTTTATCCTGCTCTTGAGGTTGGAGGGAGCCAGGCTTCCCGCTCTGAGCGAGGCGGGCTGCACCTTTGGGCCCTGAGCGAGGCCCGCCTGCATCTGGCTCCCTTTTATCTGGGCCTGTTGGTTAACACTTACCAGAGTGTTAACTTTGATAAGCACCGTCTGGTGCTCGCCCTGAATACAGGCGAGCTGCACCTGGAACAACACAGAGGCCGATTCTGGACCCATCCGAGCCTTCCACCGGGTTCCTCTTGCTTTACAGAAACCCGAGAATGCCTTTGGTAGGCTACAGTTCCGGGTTACTGAAAGAACCTCAGGAGAATTTAGCTTTATTTCTGGGAGGTACAGCAAGACATACCTAGAGGGCTTGGAGGCAGGAAGAGCCCACAGAGCATCACGCAGACACCTCAGCGACCAGCCTGCCTCCTCCTAGCCCAAAGCTTTGCTTCCGCACAATTCTCAGCAAAGTTTACCGAGATGAAAACAAAATGAGTAGTGTTTGGTTAAAGGACAAAGCTCAGTTGCAAATAACATGAAAATTGCTTGCAAACAGTTGAGCCTAGTTCCTTTGGCTGACGACATCCTGCAAAGGGCCTAACTTCGCACGTGACTCCACACGGAGGGTTAGTTACATCTGGATTACACCTCAACGAAGCTTTTCCTTTTTTAAAAAATACTTTTATCCTTTTATTTTTGAGATTATAATTACATCATTTCCCCCTTCCCTTTTCTCCCTCTAAAGTCTCCCATATACTCTCTACCTTGCCTTTTCTTGCAAATGCCTGGCTAATTGCTGCTACATGCATATATATTCCTGCACAGTCTGCATACTGTTCCTTGTATGTATGTTTTCAGGGCTGACCATTTGGTACTGGATGACCAGTTGGTGTGAAGATTGTCTCTCCAGCTCTCAGCATTCCCTAGTTGGCTGTAGTTCTTGTTGAGCCTCCAGTGAGGTCTCTTTCCTGTGCACTCTGGCAAAATCTTTTTCCATTTCAAGAGATCTTTCTTCCTCTCAAAATCTGATATAGGGGGTGGGGGCATCATTCAGTTGGTAGAGTACTTGCTTCCCATGCATGAGGTCTTGGAGTTCAGTCCCCAAGACTAAAAATAAGACAACAACATCGACAAACCTGACAAAATCTGATATGAATAAAAAGCCTATCCTTTTTCTTGTCTGTGTTAGTGTTCGATGTAGTAAAACCTGGCTGTCGAGGAGGAAGGGGCAGGTCAGCATTCATCCTGGCCTTAGAAAGTGGGTAGGTAGTGCAGGGAGACAGATGACTCGAGAGTATGGCTGGAAGCTGAGCATCCTTCCTGTGAAAAGGGCCAAGAAACAGTCCAGACAGAAGAGTGGCTGGGCCTAGGGAGGACTCCTGTTGCTCCATAGTGGGGGATGATCTCACCACCAACTCACAGAAGACTCTGGTTCCAGAGGAGTCTCCTGTCTGGGAACTTTTGTTGTTGTTGTTTTGTTTGTTTGTTTGTTTGTTTGTTTTTTGGTTTTCCAAGACATGGTTTCTCTATCTCCATAACAGGCCTGGCTGTCATGGAACTCACTGTGTAGACCAGGCTGGCCTCGAACTCAAAGATCTATCTGCCTCTACCTCCCAAGTGCTGGGATTAAATGTGTATGCCACCACTGCCTGGCATCTGGGAACTTTTTATTATATTTTTAAGGTTACTTTTTATAGTCAACACTTTAAAATTAAATTTGCTCTTTGAAAATTCTATATGTCGCTTGGGCAGCATAGGCTTTAATCCCAGCATCCGAGAAGCAGAGGCAGACAGACCTCTTGAGTTCCAGGCCAGCCTGGTCTACAGAGCGAGGTCCAGAACAGCCAGGCTACACAGATACCCTGTCCGGGGTGGTGGGAATCCCATTCATGTATATAATGTATTCTAATTGCTCTCACCCTCCATCCTCTCTTGTCTGCTACACTCACACACACACACACACACACACACACACACACACACACACGCTCACACACACATACACATACTCACACATACACACACACACACACACACACACACACGCTCACACGCTCACACGCTCACACATACACATACTCACACATACACACACACACACACACACACACACACACGCTCACACGCTCACACATACACATACTCACACATACACACACTCACACACTCACACACATTCACACACACACACACCAGCATTCCTTTCTTCCCCAAAAGCAAGCCCTTTTGCTTTTTTGCTTTGTTTTACAAACCCCCAAGTTTAATCAAGGGTCTGTGTGAACATGGGTGTGTCCATTAGAGTCTTCTAGGCTCACCAGTAGGTACACAACTGAAGACAATAACTCCCGGTCTCCAGAATCCATCCATATTCAATAATCCTTTCCCAAGGGAGAGGAGGGCCCCAGAGCCCCTCCCTACTCACAAGGGACTGTCGGCAGGCCTAGCCTCGTGCAGGACCAGGGCAGGCAGCTAACTGCAACCTTTGAGTTCTTGACTGCAATGGCCATGCAGTGGCCGGAAGTCAGCACTCACAGCATGCCACCCCATCATTGGGTTTCACGTCCTTTCTGCCCTGGAGTCTGCAATGTTCCATGTAACCTCCACATACGCTCCAGAGTGTGAGTGTGCCTTCACACAGATGAATGAACACGCATCACACACACACATCACAGAGTACACACTTCACACACAGCACACATACACAGTACACATGTTACACACAGTAATACAGCACACACAGCACACATACACACACAGCACACATATCACACACAGCACACATATCACACACAGCACACATATCACACACAGCACACATATCACACACAGCACACATATCACACACAGCACACATATCACACACAGCACACATATTACACACAGTAATACAGCACACACAGCACACACTGCACACATACACACACAGCACACATATATACATTATACACACATTTTTTTAAATTTACTATTTGCTTCCTTGTTTTGAGACAGTGTCTCATAAAACTCAAACTGGCTGCAAACTTGCTTAAGTAGCTGAGGAGGGCCTTGAACTCCTGATCCTCTGCCTCTGCCTCTAGAGCGCTGGAATTATAGCAGGTGCTACCACACCTGACCAGTACATTTAGTTTTATAAAAATGCACATTTTTATGCTTATTTCTCAGACTGGAAAGTCTTCATAGGTTTGGGTGCCTACCTCCCTTGAAGGAGAAGACCTAGGTTGCTGGAGGAATTTGGATTCCTAAGAGAGGGCCTGTGAAGTCACCAACCCCCAGGGCAGCTGGGAAGTACCATATTAGGCTTGGGTGAGGGTGAGCTTAAGGAAGTTCCCACTATCCTCACCCCATCTCAATTACTTTTGTCCTGCTGTCCCAGGTCTGTGAGTCTGGCAGTTCCTCCCTGGGTTCACAGGCCTGCTGCCTGAGAGAGTTACCAGAGAGTGGGGGAGGGGAGGAGGGGAGCTTGGAATCAGTCAGAATTTCAGGACTGGTAGGGTATGGATGTTTGCTGAGCTCCTTCCAGGTTGCCTAGGCTGAGCACCACCAGATCCCCACTCCTTAGAGGAGCCCGCAGGATTATAGGGGAGGAGCCACAGGATTATAGGGGTGGACATCTGGCTAGGGAAGGAGGGAAGGAGGAGTGGGGAGGGATCATCCCCCATCAGTCCCTTCAGGATCTTACTAGAAACCTGGGAAATCAAGGGTGGCACAGATTTCAAGCCCTGCACTGGCTCAGGGGCTCAGTGTCTACAGGAGACCAGGCCCCAAGTCCTACACCCCCTGCTTCCCTGATGCCTGACGCTGGGGTATGGGTAATGAAGCTCCTGGCCACCAGGCGCTTCCTCGTTCTTTATCCTCTGCCCAGGGCATTGTGGTGCCTGGGAAATGTGAACACCCTCTTGCCTCCCTCTAGAAGACACTGGTAAGGAGGTACAAGACCCCTTGCCTTTCTCCCATAGGGACAATGGCTGGCATTTAGAGGACCTTTTCATATGGGATAATTTAGCTGTTCTCTTGGGCCCCTTCCAACCATCAGGTGAGCCATGTACTGGTGAACTGAGGCAGAGACTGAGGTTTCCAGAGAGTCAGTGGAGAGTTGACCACTCTCAGGGCTGCATGCAAACCCTGAGAGTCAGGCTCTCAAGCCACGTAGCACCCTTCAACAGGAAGGAGCTGCAGAACTGTGGGCATGCTCCGCTGGGGGAGAGGCGTCCATCACCCCATCTCATTCCAAACAACCTAATGTCCCCTCAGACTTTTGTTGTTGCTGTTGCTATTTGCTTCTGTGTCTTGAGACTTTACCACCAGCCTGAGGCTGGCTTCAAATCTATGTAGTAGAGGGTAGTCTTGAACTCTTGATCCTCCACCTCAGTCTCCTAAATCCTGGGATTAAGGGCATGTATTGCAACATTCACTCCATGGCTTTGGCAGGAGACCTCTCGGATAGTCACAATTCCAGGGACTTCCTGTCTTTCCTGTTTTTTATCTTCATTTTTAACCACCCCTATTCCTATAAACTCCATTTTCTGCCCCCCACTCCCCGCCGGCTGAGAGACCCACTTAGTTTCTTCCTTTGTGTAGCTGGGCAGAGAGCATAGCTGAGTTGCGGTAGTCTGTGTATCTAAAGAGGGAGTCCTGGTTCAGAGTCAGTGTTGTAGAAAGATCAAAGGGATGCACATCCCGGGGAGCCAGCACTTTGTCAGCCTCTGAGCTGAAGCACAGGGTGCTGGTTGGACCCCACGTCACTTCTGCCTTTTCCCCCAGGAGCATCACATCACCTCCGCCATTCTTTGAGCCCAAGGCACCGAATTCTGGAAACACAAAGGTACAGTGGTCCACCACTCTGGGGCAGTTTGAGCATCTTCTAGCTCAGAGGGGAGGAGGAGGAGGAGAAAAAAAAACAAGAATATTCTTGAGTCTTCTGGGTCTAATCTGTTTGGACCTCCGCTGGCACAGAGACAAACACCCATCCTCCTCAGTCATCTTCGACCTGGGATACAGTGTGGAGAGATAAGTACCTTATGGTGTAGCCAGCTGGAAGCTTCTTGGAAGTCTGAGAATCATGTCCTTTTAACTGTGTCTATAACCCTAAGTAGTAGCTGGCTACCTGATGTGCGGCACAGTGCTTCATTCTCAAGTTCCAGGTGAACCATAAATAGAGGTATTCCAGTGGGGCAAACTGAGGCACGGAGCAGTTAGGTGCCTTGTCTAGGACCACCCAGCAGTAATTGGTGCCACTGGGCTGGGAGCCCCAATCCAACCCCAGAACTGATTGCACACTGGGTGATGTACAGGACTTTCCTGCCACCCCAGCAGCTCATACTGGTTGAACTGGGAGATGTTTGTTTCTTTTATGAATTATAACAGACTTAAACATTATTTCCAGCACCCAAGAAACTGGACTTGGACATGTTAACTGAGGTTTTGAGGGCTCAGGGAGAAAAGGGTCCATGAGTTCAAGAGTTTAGTGATAGCCCAGGCATTCAGAGACAGCACAGTGGTCTGGTCTGTCAGGAGATGAGGGAACCTGTGTATGGAATGGTCGATACAGAAACACCCATCCACTTTACTGCCTGTGTCGTGGATGCACCCACACACACCTGCTATTACAGTCCCCCTTCTGATTCCAAACAACCCCCTTTCTGCCATTTCACTGAACCTCACTAACTGCTCATCCTTCAGACACCAGCATCCACAAGCAAACCTCCAGTCTTTCCAAGGGAAGGTGCCATGGTTCAGGCAGCAGTCATGTATTTCTTGGCCATGGGACACAACACGAATCTGGCTGTCTTGTGTCCACCCGTGTGTGTGTGTGTGTGTGTGTGTGTGTGTGTGTGTGTGTGTGTGTGTGTGTGTGTGTGTCTGTGTGTGTGTGTGTGTCTGTGTGTGTGTGTGTGTCTGTGTCTGTGTGTCTGTGTGTCTGTGTCTGTGTGTGTGTGTCTGTGTCTGTGTGTCTGTGTCTGTGTGTGTGTGTGTGTGTGTGTCTGTGTGTGTGTGGTGTGTCTGTGTGTGTGTGTGTGTCTGTGTCTGTGTCTGTGTCTGTGTGTCTGTGTCTGTGTGTGTGTGTCTGTGTCTGTGTGTCTGTGTCTGTGTGTGTATGCACTCGCGAGTTCGAGCATGCTTTAAAACACCACTGCCAGCATTTTGAGTGTTACGCCACTCATCCCATCTCCCCATATGCCCTGTGGTTTGAATTGCAGCAGTTTTGCATAGTGTGGGATGCTCATATGTTGCATGATAGCAGAAACCACTGTCTGGCCACATCCTGCTCTGTCCTTTGATCAACGGCTTAACAAAGATGCTTATTCAGAAGTAACCGAGCCCCACCCCACCCCCACACCAAGGCTGTGTGAGACTCAATACTGTGAGAAAGTAGCAGACTAGAATGGGTTGGCTGGGAGCCTCTCTCTCCTGAGGGCCCTGACTGCAGGGGTGATGTCTTGTTCCCTGAGGCTCCCAGAACTCAGGGCACACAGTATGTGGCTTAAAACAATGGAGGTTGGGGGTGGAGAGACTGCTCAGTGGTGTGTTCTGCTTTTGCAGGAGTCTAGCACCCATACCAGGCAGCTCACTCACCACCTCCTAGAACCCCAACTTGGAGTGGGGGGACCTGATGCCTCTGGTCTCTGTTCAGGCTGCTCTCACGTGCATAAGCACACATATGCATCATTTTAAAAAAAAAAAAAAAAAGGCAAATCAACTTTCCTCTGGCTCTAAACGCCAGAGGACCAATATTATGGCGGGGTAGGGGACGGGCATTCTTCTCCTGAGACTCTCAGAAGCCTCCCTTGCCTTCTTCGGTCTTCTGGCGTCTCAAGGATGTCTTCCGCTTGGCTCACTCCTTCAATGCATCATCCCCACACGGTCTCCATTTTTTCACACAGCCTCATCATCACTGGGCTGGTCGTTGGATTTAGGTCTAGCCTAAGCTCATAAGACCCCATCCTGATGACCTTCACAAATACCTTATTTCCAAGCAAGGTCAATGAGTTAGCTTTTCTGTGTGACAAACACATAAGAAAAAACTTCAAAGGAAGAGCAGTTATGTTGGCTCACAGTTTCAGTCCATGGTCACACCGTGGGAGACAGCAGGTGGAAAATGGAGTCGTTGACATCATGGCATGAGTAAGCAGGGTGAGAGGACACGGGGGACCCTGGACAAGACTTCTCTGTAGAAGTTTCCACCTCCTCCATGCTGCCGTCATCATCATCATCATCATCATCATCATTACTGTAGTCTTTTGAGTACATGAGAGACCCTCTTATGTATTCCTGGCTGTCCTGGAACTTGATATTTAATTTAGACCAGGCTGGCCATGAACTCACACAGATTCACCTGCCTCTGCGCTGGCGATGCTGGGATTAAAGATGTGCACCACCATACCAGGCTGTCATCCAATCATCAACCCACCTATGGGTTAATTGATAAGGGCAGAACTCTTCCGGTCCAAATGCCTCTCAGTGGTTGGTTCCACCAGCTGAGGGCCAAAGCCACCTGAACGGCACACCGTGTCTCATTTTAAGGTTCCCAGTGAACATGAATGTTGGGGGTTAGAGATAAGCAGCCAGGTGAGGAAAGGGGGGCACAGTTCTTTTCAGCACTGCCATTTCACAAGACGTTCCCCCTGGAGGGAGGGCTGCCATCAGGCGCATAGAGTCTAAATCCAGTCCGTTCTCAAGTGTTGTGAAGTACCCGAAGTTTGCCCAAGTATGAGTTGAAGGACTACGAAGCCAGATCCACTGAAACGCAGATGTTTGACACCTGGACTAGGAAGGGCTGGGCAGGCTACACCCAGAAAGTTCCCTGACCCCCACCAGGCTTCTGGCTCACAGGCTGTTTCAGCCAACAGATACAGGGATGACCCCTTCTGGAGGGATAAAAGAAGCTAGCCCCTCCTTTTGAATTCTCCTGTGAGGTCTATAGGCTCCCAGGAGACACACCCCGGCCCCTGCCCGATAGGCTTGACTCTCTCCTCTTCTCAGTCACAGAGCCAGCTTTGCCGACACTCGCTTTCCCTGGCCATTGAGAAGGACCACCACTTCCGGGGCCTGTTTGATCTCTCCACCCCAGTGCTGCTATGGGGCAGCCTCTTCACTCAAGACCTCTGGAACAATCTGAGCCAGCACAAAGTCCCCTATGGGTGGCAGGGGCTCTCCCATAAAGGTAACCCTGCTACCTGCTGCTTCTCCCCTGTCTTCTGCCTCCTGCCTCAGTGGGCACCTTCTTCCTACTGTTGGCCCTGCTGTGCTGTCTTCACAGCATCTGTGGAGACCCTCATGGGCTTTTCTGTGTGACTCCTGCTTCTCTCTCTCCTCCTTCATCCAGTCACCCAGGACTAAACCAAGATTCCCTTGCTCAGTGGCTCTCACTACCTTGGGATCCCCTCAGCATGGAAAATGTCCAGTATTTAATGGTAGTCAGATGTCAGAGACTTAGGGGCCTTCACGGCACCATTATGGCTGCATATTGCCTAAACCACCACACTCAGGCCCACCCCGAGCCTTGGATTCTTTACTTTTGGAGCATACACAGTCTTATAGAGCTAGTTACTCTAGATGTCCAGGCCACCCAGGCTCCCCATATCCTTTTCTCCATCCGACCATCAATACTGACTCCCATTCTGCCCCATCCTCTCTACTTCCTGGGTCTCTATAACATAGGTTCCAAGCCAGACAGTCTGGGGAAAGCGTGGAAACAGCCCGCTCCTCGTGGTTCCCCCTTGTCCTCACCCACAGCTATCATCTCTACGCTGAGACTTCTCAACAACCCCGAGAGCGCAGAGCTATTTGGTGCTTCCAAACCGCGAAGCTGTATTCGGTGTGCCGTGGTGGGTAACGGCGGCATTCTGAATGGGTCCCGTCAGGGTCAGAAAATCGATGCCCATGACTATGTGTTCAGGTAATGAGGGCAAGGGCCAGGCCACTGGGCGAACAGCTCTTGTTTTGCTAGGCCCAAGGGAACATCTACCCCAAGGCCAGGGCCAAGGCAGTTGTCAGCCTAAGGAGGTTAGGATAGGCAGATGTCTGATCTAGACCAACCTGTGGGTCCTGACCCCTTTGGGGCGGGGATCGAATGACTCTTTCACAGGGGTCACCTAAGACCATTGGAAAACATATATATTTACATCACTATTCATAACAGTAGCAAAATTACAGTTATGAAGTAGCAACAAAGATAATTTTTACAGCTGGGGGTCACTACAACATGAGGAACTGTATTAAAGGGTTATAGCATTAGGAAAGTTGAGAACCATTGGTGTAGACCAAGGATCAGCCAATCCTGAGGACAGAGCACCGATGCCCAGTGTAAAGGAACCTGGGAGGAAAGGTCCCCAGGGCCAGATTTACCCATTCAGAAAGTTATCCCTGGGGACCTGAGAAGTGAGAATAGGCTAGACCCCAAACAGGTGTCTTATGGCAGGGGAGTGGTACAGACAAGAGGGAAGGGGACAGGTGAGGCAGTGCCATGGAGACGGAAGTAAACCAGACAGCATGGTGTAGCCACCGAGACACTCACTGATGGGCTTCTCTGGGGCCAGACTCAATGGAGCAGTGATCAAAGGCTATGAGCTGGACGTGGGCACCAAGACCTCCTTCTACGGCTTTACTGTGAACACCATGAAGAATTCCCTCATCTCCTACTCCAAACTGGGCTTCACCTCTGTGCCACAAGGGCAGGTGAGGCCAGCAAGGGGTGGACCATGGTGGCTGATGGTGGGCATTGTCTTCTTAGGAACTCTGGTGTGGGGCGGGCCTTGGGATTCACAGACTCCCTCTCCAATGGATGGATAGGTAGTGTTAAGATTTTGGCCACCTGTTGGATGTGGTGTCACACGCCTTTAACCCCAGCACGCCCTAGGCAGAGGCAGGCGGATCTCTGTGAGTTCCACAATAGACAGGGCTACATAGAGAGACCCTGTCTCAAACAACGAAACAAAAAGATCTCAGCCACATGAGGCAGACATTAGAGCTGAAGGCAGATCAGCTGGAGATTTCCCAGGTCATTCCAGTGGCTCAGGGCTGCCTCTCACCCACGGAAGGGCAAGGACTAATACTGAATACAGATGGATGCCTTGTGAACCCCACTTCACTGGGGGAGACTGAAGACGGGAGCCTCCCATGCAGCCAGTCAGCAGAAGCCCCAAGTTTCAAACTTAGACTGCTCACCCAGAGTCCCTTTATCTATTCACAGTACAAGGGCATTTATTGGGTACCTCCTCTATTCCCAGGGTGTCGACATGAGTGTCACGGTTACTCCGTGTAGGATCATCATACCTGTCTTCAGATGGCAGAGTTAAGGGTCACTGAGAGGTTGCCAGGCATGGAGCTGGTGCCCACATGTAGTCCCAGCACGCGGGAGACAGGGGCAGGCAGATCTATGTGGTGTTTGAGGCTAGCCTGGTCTACAGGGCAAGCTCCAGGTCGGCCAGGTCTCTACAGGGAGCCTTTGTCTCTAGCAGGGGAAAATGCTGAGAGGTTTGGGAATGTGTCCAAGAGCATTCAGCTACAATTGCCCAGATCTAGTCCCCCTGGAGAGACTTCCATTTCCCTACACCACCGACAAAAGAATGATGTATGACCTCTTGGACCCTCATCAGAGCTCTGTGTAGGAAACGGAGGTTCAAAGAGGTTCATGCCCTGTCACAGCTAGTGCTGAAGCCAGCCTTGGAGCCCTCTCCCCTGGGTCCTCCCTCCATGCTTACTTGCCCTAGTGTCATGTGTGCTTTCTGCCTTGAGCTCTCTGGGTGCCACATGCAGAGTGAGAGATCTCAGGTGAGGCTTTCTGTGGGCTTAGGAGGTGATGGGCCATGTTTCTAGAAGTTTCTGCCTCTGATCAGGACATTCAAAAGTTTCCTAGGCATATTGTCTATGCACTGAGTCCCCACTGTAAAAGCTGTTAGTTCATGAGAGAACAAAATATGACCATTGTCCTTCTGTGGAGTCTGTCCCCCCCCCAAAAAAAAATGATAAGCCTTTAGCATCTCATTAAGTGTAACAGGCATTAGGGAGTGGATTAGCAAGTGGTTCTAGTTCAGGTTCTCTCAGGCCGTGGGCTGCTTCCATCTGAAGGCAGGAGGAGGGCTGGAGTCAAGACAGCCATGTTACTGGCGTATTTCACCTGGGCCCTTCTGGAGATCCTTCCAGAGTCCTCATGACCTGATTGCTAACTTCCCTGATTGAGCAATCCAGAGAGAGCACGGGAGCCAAGCACCTTTTATGACCTCCTTTAAGATGGTGTATTTTGCCAGCATGTATGTCTGTACATGTTTGGTATGTGCAGAGGACAGAAGAGGGCGTTGGATCCCTGGGACTGGAGTTGTGGATGGTTATGAACCACCATGTGGGTACTGGGAACCGAGCCCAGGTTCTCTGGAAGAAGAAGAGCAAGTGCTCTTAACCACTGAACCACCCCTCCAGCTCCCTGTTTTCTAGTTTAGACTCTAGCAGGAGGATCAGGAGGGTCAGGACTTCCTTGGCCGCATAGGGAAGACCTGTCTCCAAAAAAACAAAAACACAGGGAAGATCCTATGTATTCATCACAAAGTGTAGCTAGTCCTCCAGGGACCGGCAATCATGCTTTGCCTGCCACGGGAGGGACATCAAAGGTCCTGTGAGCCTACAATGAAACCACCCGAGTTCCTTGGTGTGGGAATACAGTCTAACGAGGAAATGTTCACAATCCTGGGTGGCATGATGAGGTGGAGGACTATTTTTCTGTGGAGCTGAACTTGGCCTTGTCTGATACCCTGACAGGACCTACGCTACATCTTCATCCCCTCCAGCATCCGTGAATACTTGATGCTGAGATCTGCCATTCTGGGTGTGCCCGTCCCAGAAGGCCCCGATAAAGGAGACAGGTGAGCAGAGCCTGGGGGGCGGGGTAGACACCGTGCTCCCCCCTTGTTCTGAGGTCTCATGGTTGGACAGAGAAGCTGGCTGATAGCTGCCTTTTTAGCCCTAACTATAGTGTGAGAAGCTGTGCAAAGAGAAAAAAATCTCTCTGCAACATTCACTAAGCCCCTAATTATTCAGCACAATTTACCATGGAGATCGTGCTCTGGCTGATGGTGGGTGCCATCTTGTGAGGAGGACCCTTGGGTGGAGCAGGCCACGGGGCTCAGAAAACTCTGTCCAGTGGGTGGGGAGGTAACACGTGCCCACCTGAAGGCAGATTTGGCAGGGCTCACATCCTTTCAGGTGATTCAGGGCCCAGGTGGCCCTACTAGTTTCCCTGCTGGATGAGAGAGGTAGAGCAAGCTTGGCCCCTCAGCTCTGGGCTGCCGTCCCACTGTCCTGCTGGAGGACAGACAGGCAGCAGGGGCAGCAGGCTTCTCCCCAGCGGGCAGCTGGCCCACTGAGCACACTGCCCTGCAAACTGAGACCTGGGGCCAGGGCCCGTGTCACACTGATCCTGGCAGGTAGGCACCCTCCCCACGGCTCTGCCCAGGAGCCAACAACACTTAGGTCCCCAGGCTCAGTCCAGAGAGGTGAGAACAGAGGCTGCTGCGTCCTCACACCATCTTTCCGGACCTCAGGCTTGAGTCCAGCTCTTTTGATCTGTAACTAAGCCCTGGTCTGAACCCGCTCTCTGCCTTCCGAATGTATGTCTCGTGCCTGAGAAAACCTATACCACTACTGTGACCAGACGACCTAATCCTTCTCATGACTCTTGGGACATGTGACCCACTCTCCCAAAGAGCAGATTTCTTTATGGATTTAATAATGCCAGCAACCAGGCCAGCCCCTGCTGGGTGCCCCACCCAGCCCCACCCCGCCCCACCCGCCCCACCCCGCCCCACCCCAGGATGACCTCACAATCGCTCCCTGACAGTTGCTATAGGTCGTGAGAAGCGGGACGGGCTCTGTGACTGGGTTCTGGGAGGGAATGGGCTCTTGGGGAACCACCTGAGACCCCGGGTGGACATAAGCCTCCCTAACACCAATGAGCTCCCCCTCCCACACCCCTAATCCATCCCCAACCCAGTCCCCTTCCCAGTCCCGGTCGAACCACGCTGAGAATACAATCAACCAGCAGCCCCTCCCCAGCTCTGGAGGCTCCGCCCCGTCCCCCTCTCCCACCCGGGGGTCTAGCTCCCGCCCCACCTCTCACAACCCCACCCCGGCCACCTCGCAGCCTTCCTCCCGGGCATCCTCCCAGTCCCCCAGTCCTCACGTCCAACATGTGTCCCGAGGGTCTACGCAAGTCCCTACCCCTCCAGCCTCCAAATCTCCCTCGCAGACGGGGTTAAAGTCCCTCTCTCGAAACCCCTCCCTGACGCCGACGGTGCCCGTGGCCCGGTCCCCATCCCACAGCCCTGCCGGCTCGTCCTCCTACATCGGGCCCATCCGCAACATCCCCTCCTACATCGCGCCCTACGTGCCTCGCTTCATGAAGGAGGGCCCCTACTTCCAGCCGCCCACAGCGCCTCTGCCCTACAACCGCTGCTTCCCCTGCCCGTTCCCGTGCCAGGCGCAGGAGACCCGCCGGCAGCCGCCGCCACCGCCCGACTCCCTCTACTTCCCGCTGCTGCCCCCGCCCCCGCACGTGCCCCAGGAGCCCTGCACCTACCCCACGCCCCCCGCCCTCTTCATACCCCCGTCCTCGCTCTCCTACACTCCGCCCACCGAGGTCCTGCTGAAAGGGAAACCGCACGTGGTGCCTACGGTGCTGCCTGCCACCTTCTACACCCCCTTCTCCCGCTACTACGCCCAACCCCGGCCTTACCGCTACCACCGGCGGCTAACGCTCCCCTCGCTCTCCCTTCAATATGACGGTTCCGGACGCTCCGTCCACTTCTATCGTGGGACCTAGGCCTCACACCTATTTTGGACCAGAAACCTCTGCCAGTAAATTCAAGCTCCTGCATCCAGACTTCATCCGCTACCTGACACAGAGGTATGGGCATGAGGATGGGGCAGGGGTAGGGGTGGGAGGACCGCCTTTGCCTTTTCCCTTCACACCGATCCCACGTGTTTAGAGTGCCTTGGGCTGGCACTGGGCAGTAGCCCTGTGCCGAGTGCCTTGTGCCCATCACTGCGCGAAACGCGTCTGGGATTCATTTACTGCCGTATTTGCTACCGTGATGCAGGTGGTTATACAGTTGGCTTTTAGAAACCGGAAAGTTGAGTTCCAGGAACTTTCGCAAAGCCAGAAGGTGTACAGGGGTATTGGGTAAAAGTCTAGTATCATCACTCTTGGCTCCAAAACCCAGCCCACCAAGAGCCACTGAGGGAGAACCAAGGGGAACAGACAGCCTGAGCTCACTTCTTTCCCTCCCTCAGGGCCTCCATGCCCACCTTCCTCCTTGGTGGTTCTCAGTATCGGGGGAGGTTAAATTGGATGTTTGGTTCAGTCAGGACACAGTCTGGGTTGTCGGGGGGGGGTGGGGGGCATGACATTAGTAGGTAGAAGCCAAGGATCTGCCAAACATCCTTTAGTGCACAGGTCCAGCAGTGGTGCCCCACGCTAGCCGTCCTACAGTTGAGAAACCCACTGGACGACACAAAGGCTGACATCTCCGCAGTAGGTGGCGAGAGGCCAGCGGAAGCTCTGTGAGCTTGAGTGAGCTGCCCAGTCAAGCAAGGGTTAGCCGTAAATCCAGATCTAAGTTCAGCACCCGTGGGTGTTAGCATACCAGCGAACTCAGAGCTAGGATCTGAGTGAGCGCTCTGCTCATCGGTGATGCATGCTGGTCTAGTTGTGTGAGGGAGAGAAACTTGGGTCTCGGGTTAAGTAAAGAGGCCATCTATATGCCCAAATGTTGAAGATAACAGGGTGGATGTTATCCAATTGTAGAATGGGGGGAAGGGGAGGCGCTCACCCCCTTAGGTGTTTACTTCGTTCTAAAACCCTCACCCTTGGATCACTCGGATGTTCCCTAAGTAGAGAATTGGCTGGGGTAGAAGGGCGGGTTTCTGAACGTCTCCAACCTTTTGAGTGGGTACCCTAGAGTCTAACGTTGCAATTACCTCACTGGCATTCAACACCTGCATGTCTCTCTTGGGTCTTTTTGAAAATCTTTGAGAGGACTGGGCAGGGAGAGAAACATAGGCAAGCAGGAGCACATGAAGGCTAGGGTAGCCTCAGCATCTCCTTCCTGTCTCTCCTTTGTCTCCTTTCTTGCCATTGGCCGTACTGACTGACTCTTGAGTTTCTGGGATTCTGCCATCCCTGCCTCCCATCTCACCACAGGCTGGGGTTACAGATGTGTGCTGCTGTGCCCAGCTTTATGTGGGTGCTGGGGATCCGGATCAGGGTCCTGAAGCTTGTGTGACGAGGGCTTTACTCACTCAGCTCTCACTAGCCCCTTCTCAGGGTTATGGCATCTGATGTTCTTGCAGGTTTTTGAAATCCAAGCTGATTGACACACAGTTCGGAGACATGTACATGCCTACAACAGGAGCGCTTATGCTGCTGACAGCAGTGCACACCTGTGACCAGGTAGGTGGTCGTCTCCGGGAGCTGTGGCAGCAGAGCAGCAGAACTCACCCACTAGTCCTTCCCAAAAGCAGCCACCCAGAAGTGGGACTCAGCAACAGACGGGACTCCCCAGGACAGGAGTGCCTGTCTACCTGCTAACTCCTGTCATTCAGAAGGGTCAAATCTAGGTCGGCCTTGCTCCATTGACATACTCCTGCCCTGCCTCTCTCTTCTCACTTTAGGTGATATTTAAGGTGCAATGGGCCAAACAGCTCTTCTGAAAGCAAAATCTGGCAGGGAGCACCCTTTAATGGGGACAATGTCCCTGGGCTGGCACAGACAGTAGGCTCAGCCTGCCACATGCAGAAAATTTGAAACTCTGTGGTAAAAGGTTCCTGCTAGGAGGAAGAAAGAGGGTTGAGTGACAGTTCTCAAAGGCAGGCTACGAAGCAAGCATGGGGCCCGAGGTTCAATCCTTGATACCTTAAAAAAAAAAAAAAAAAAAAAAAGGCTGTGGCCCTGTAAAGACATTCGGGGTGGAAGTCAGAGCCCTGGCCCTGGCCTTCTACCTACTCCCATGCAGTCACTGGAGCACTGTAGATCTTCTCCATCCTTGACTTCAAGATCATGAAGTTTAAGTCATTCTTAAGTTCCAAAGCCAGCTTTGCCACTCACTGTCTGAATTACCCACTTTGTTGGATGGGGTTAAGACTGCTTTGTGAGGATGTGTACATGGGGTTAAGACTGCTTTGTGAGGATGTGTACAAAGGGCCAGGAGGTGTTAATCTGCCACCTCACCTGCAAAGGGGAACCTGCTTGGGGACAGGCACACACTAGTTCAAGTCGCTTCAGTGCACCCGTGGCTCAATAAACGCTAACTGTGACTGTCCTTCCCAGGTCAGTGCCTATGGATTCATCACAAGCAACTACCAGAAATACTCAGACCACTATTTCGATCGAGAAATGAAACCAGTGATATTCTATGCTAACCATGATCTGCCCTTGGAAGCGGCACTGTGGAGGGGTCTGCATAATGCTGGCATCCTTTGGCTGTTCCAGCGTTGACCCCAAAGTACCAATTTCTTTGTTTCCTAAATACTTCTCTTGACCTTTCAACCTTTGGAAGAGGCACCCATCACCCCCCTTGGCCTTCTACTTCCCCAGAAGGTTCTGATACAGGACTCACGGCCATCACATCACCAGAGCCTGTGCAAAATGCACGACACCATGCAGAAGACAACTCTTCTGGTTCTTAGGCAGGGGAGGACAGACTGCTTTGTACAATTTGTTTTAAAATTGAATCTCAACAACCCTCCAAATGAGACAGCAATCCTCAACAGCAAAGAAGCTGGTAGTTCAAAGCCAGCACCTGGTCCTGAGCAACTGGGACATGAAAGGAACCACTCAGGGTTATCTGGTAACCAGTATCAAGCAGAAGCCCACACCTAGCTGAAACCAATGGCATGTCGAGTCCCAGATGCCATTCAGCCTGTGAGGACATCTGAAGCTTTCTGAGAACAGGACATTTTTGCCTCTTGATAGAACGAGAACCAGAAGCAGAATGTAATTTGACGCTAGCTAATAGGGTTAGTGATGGATGACCATTTTGCCTTTTTTTGGTGTTTGCTGGTTTGGAGGGAGAGGAGAGGTGCAGCTCAAGACTGTGACAACCTAGCAGGCAGGAATACCAATGCCCAGGTTTTAAGCACATCCAGCACCAATGTACGGGAGGTACTGGCTGTTGACCAACAACACATTAAGTTGCCACTGCTGAGAAGTGCCACTGGAGGTGTGGCCCTCCTTGTCACCAACAGGATACTACTGAGTGATGGACCCTCATCCTCACATCATAGCTTCAATAAAAATCAACTGAGGCAGTTTCAGTCTCATCAACTATAGTATCATGCGACCCCTAAACTGTGTGTGGCTAGGAGTGGGGAGTGGGTATCCAAACACCCCAGAGCAACACACCCACACTGGCCAACTCCCCAAGGCTGAAGAGGATGCTTGGTTCTATGTTTTGGGAAAACTGGTAGGGATAACTCATTAACGACCCAACCTTGGGACAGCTGGGAGTGGTAGTGTGCGCCTACATTCTAAGCAGAGGCAGATGGTCCCACTTTGGTCTACAAGGCCAGCCAGCCAGAGCATGTAACAGAATGTCACAAGCTGACAGCGGCTATGGTGGCTCCCATCTATAATCCCAGAACTGGGGAGGTTGAGACAGGTAGGGTGAGCTTTAGGCTATCCTGGGTTTTAGTTACTGGGAAAGCCAACCTCTAGCTGTGCTGAGTTAGAATATTCGGGGAGCAGACTCTAAGTCCTGTCACTTCTTCAGACCACTTCAGCCCCTCCCAGGCTACTTAACACCGCCCCCCCCCTTTGCTCTCAAGTGCAGACCTGTTAGCAGTACTTCCTTTTAGTATTTATGTATACAACATTCTGTTTGTGTATATCTGCACACTAGAAAAGGGCACCAGATCTCATAATGGATGGTTGTGAGCCACCATGTGGGTGCTGGGAATTGAACTCAGGACCTCTGGAAGAGCTATCAGTGCTCTTAACCTGAGCCATCTCTCCAGCCCGTCAGCAGTACTTTCTATATCTGAACTTTTTTTTGGTTTCTCTGTATTGTTTTGGAGTCTATCCTGGAACTCAAGACCAGGCTGGCCTTGAACTGCCTCTGCCTCCCAAGTGCTGAGATTAAAGGCATGTGCCACCAACACCTGGCTTATCTGAACTTTTAATGAACCCGTTTTTTTTGTCCCTAGCTGTCCTGGAACTAGCTCTTGTAGACCAAGCTGACTTCAAACTCAAGAAATCCATCAACCTGCCTCTGCCTCCTGAGTGCTGGGATTAAAGGCATGCGGTACTACCACCAGGCTGTTTTTTTTTTTTTTTTTTTGAAAAAGACCTATTTTTATATGTATGGGTGTTTTTTGCCTTCATTGTTGGTCTGTGCACTTGCATGCCTGGTACCCAAGACGGCTAGAAAAGGATATAGAATTGTGACTGGGGTTACAGATGGTGAGTCACCATGTCAGTACTGGAATTGAACCCAGGTGTTCCTAAACAGTCATCTCTCTGACCCATCCTCGAAGGATTAAGTGTTAGGTAATGTTAATCGGCAACCTATGATTTAAGTACAAAGTCAAAAATTTTTTTTTGGGGGGGGGGGGTGGTTCCAGGCAGGGTTTCTCTGTGTAGCTTTGGAGCCTATCCTGGCACTTGCTCTGGAGAACAGGCTGGCCTCGAAGTCACAGAAATCCACCTGCCTCTGCCTCCCGAGTGCTGGTATTAAAGGCATGCGCCACCAACGCCCAGCCAAAGTAAATTTTTTAACAGGTCAGTAGAAATGTCTTTAGTTTTCTGCAGTCAAGTTCAAGTGTTATTCTAGAACACCCTTCAGTGTTAGAAAAGCCTCAATCTCACATCCACAATGTTAGTGAGTTAAATCTAATAAGGTTTATTTGTGCTTCAAATCACAAAGCCCAACATGAACTTCCCAGGAAATCCACTGAGAAATGCTTTTCTAGGCGCAGCACCTGCCTCCCCAGTGCCTCCAACTGCTAGCTGCCAGAGGCTTCCCAGGATGACAGAGTCACTTGACTTCTTGGCTACTTCTGCAGATCAAACTCCAAGGTCCTTTGATGACATTCTCTCTGGGAGATTAAAGTCAGCAGCAGCAGGGCACTTTAGGGCAGTAACCTGGAAACAAAACAAAACAAAACCATGAAGGAAAACAGCCAGTTGAGTGACTCAAAAGTGAGGAATTTGGGAACCAGCAATTAGCCTGGGGCTCCTGCCACTATCATTTACTAGGCATTATGTGTAACTTTTTTTTTTTTAAAAAGACGAGAAATTTCTGGTGATGGTCAAAAAACAAACTCTCATGAACCATCAGAAATATTTACATTCAACTAACTCCCTCTGTACATGGACCTTTGAGTCCACCAGGAGCAAAGCCAAGCAGACCTGCTTCCCTGCAGGCTATGGGCTCTGTGAATCTCACCAAATGCTACTTCAGATGATGAAAAAATCAGCAGGCAGTGGTGGCGTACACCTTTAATCCCAGCACTTTGGAGGCAGAGGCAGGAGGATCTCTGAGTTTGAGGCGGTCTACAGAGTGAATTCCAGGTTAGCCAGGGCTACACAAGAGAAACGCTATCTTGAAAACTGAAATTTAAAAAGTGACTTTAAGTATAAAAAGCCAGTTTCCACAGCAAAGGACAATTTGAGGGCTTCAAAATGGCCACTGAAACGAGTTCCTAAGGCAGGGCCCACCCCCCACCCTAGTGCCCTGTTTCTCTCCGACTCCTCTAGTGCCCATTAAGTAACCACGACACACAGACAGGACCTACTCTGTACTGAGGCTGCCAGAGTCGCTGCGCCTTCTTTCCCCAAAATGTCAGGACTGCTGTGGTGGCAAGGACAGAGTCACTAAGCACTGATGGCATAAGCCTTACATTCCTGACTCCTACAAAAGAGCACATTCACTCCCAAGTATGTGGCAAGCACTCCTTCACTCTACAGTATAGAATGAGCCCTGGCAGCATGCCCACCTCTGTGAACTCAGAGGCTTTGCCCTCAGAGCCACTCAAAGGAGAGGATTATAGGGCAACCAGACCATAGGCTTTTGGAGAGCTGGCACACCACACTAGGTCCCAGCAGGGCGCACATAGCTCTCTATGGAGTCCACTCAATCCCTTATAAAGCTCGAATTTCTTCAAGCATGGAGCCACACCCCTAAGCCTCAGAACATAGTATTTTCCCTCAGCTGAAATTTTCAGACAGGGATAACTTAACATCCATCATAGGCTTATGGGCTTTTTTTAGAACAAAAACAAAATGGGAGCATAAAACCACAAAGGGCCAGGTATGGTGACAAATGCCTTTAATCCCAGCACCTGGAAGGCGGAAGCAGGTGGACTTGTGAGTTTGAGGTCACCCAGGTCTACATAGCAAGTCCCACCTGGGGCTAAACAGTAAGATCCTATCTCAGATCAAAGGGGGAGGGGGCTACAGAAGAAAGCAATTGCTTCTGTTTGTCACAAGGCTGGCATCTCACCCTGCACAACCCAGAGCAGGAAATCAAAAGCACTAACCCTCCACCCAGCCAGCTGTGCGAGGAACCACGGCCGCTCACATCCTTGCAATCCAGGGGGCAGGATAGTTGGTTACCTGCAGGCTGCCACAGCATCCCTTTCTGCCCCAGACTTGGCCTGCACCTGGTGATGAGGAAACACACAAGGTAAAGCAGCTCACTGAAGAACCATGTCCAGAGTTGCTGGTCAAGCCCGAGAAGCCGAGTTTCAGATATCCACGCTCCACACAGAAAGGCCTCTTGCCCTTCAGACAGGGATAACTTTACATCATCATGCACTCAGCTCCCACGGGACTGCCGGCCTTTGCTCAAGAACTCTAAAAGCTTTTTTAAAAAGGCAATTTCATGTGTGTGTGTGTGTGTGTGTGTGTTTTGACTACATGAACATATGTGCACCGTGTGTGCCTAGTGCCTGTAGAGACCTCAAGAGGGTATTGGATTCCCCCTAGACGTGGAGTTATAGGCAGCTGGCTGCCTGAAGTAAGTGCTGGGAAATGAACCCAGGTCCTCAGCAGCTGTTCTTAGCCACTGAGCCATTTCCCAGACACTCCGGTCCTCTCAAAGACAGGATCATGAACATCAAGAAAGCCAAGGCAAGAACTGTGAGTTTGAACCCAACCTGTGCTACACAGAAAATTCAAGGCCCACACAGGATACATGGTAAGACCTCAGGGTGGAAGAGGGTCACTCCCAGCAGCATCTGTCTTATCGCTGAGCCAGAGTCTTTGACAAGTTCTTCCAGCCTGTCACGGGAACGCCTGAAATGGTTTAGGTAACCCACTACCTCAGCTGGCCCATTGACAGACAACCACCTATCACACCTGCTACCGAGACAGCATCATACAGTTTCTCCTTGTCCATCTACATATACAAGAGCAAGCCTGAGATTTTTCCATTTAGACATTAGAAATCTACCCCAAGAGCTTCTTAAAAATAGCCTGCTCTAGGAGAATCCCTAAGCAGATCATTGAACTCTCTCTGTCCGCCTGCTCAGACCTCCCACAAGGTTGTTGTTGATCCCATTCTAAAACCAGTCTTATCCACTGGCAGAGGTGGACCCAGGGAATGCTTTTAGGTGTTGGGGGATAAATCCCGGATTGGAAACCACTAATTTTGCTTTACAAAAAACACAAGGCTCTGTGCCACTATCAGCTAGCTGGCCAAAACCTTTAATCTAAAATGCAATTTTGGCTCAGTATGTAAAGGAGAGAACAAACTCAGTCCAAGTCATCCTGAGTGATAAGGTTTCTTAACCTCAGCTCTATTGACATGTTGGGTATGTTTAAGTTTAAAATGGCTGCCCTGTGCCTTGAAGGACAGTCACCCAGCATCAACTGATGTCCCCTGGAAGCCAGTGCTCATGTAGCTTTGAGCAGAAACCCCTAAGCCTCAGTCTATGTGGCAGCAGAGTGGGGAACACTTGTATTCTCACACCTTAAATACAGTCTATGAAGGCAGTAAGTGAAGAGCAGAGAGGAATGGTTCCATGTTTCTTCCCTTCCCCGAGCAATCACATCCCTGCAACCCCAGACCGATCCTTCCAGGCAACCCCAACCCCTGCCACTCTATGGAGAAGTGCTTACCACACACAGCATCTCATGGTGTCTCCAGGAGCCAACTCCAATCTACAAGAGTAATTAAGGGAGTTCATTGTAACATAAGCAACCCTATGGTGTTTAAAATCAGAAAAGGTATTAAAAAGTGGAGCCTCAGAAAACCACAACCCTTCACAAAAGATGCCATTTCAGACAGGGATAACTCTAATAAATCATCCTCGGCTCAACCAATAACACACTCCCTAAATCCCAGCCAACCCAAACTCATGTTCCAAGTCTCTTCCCCTTCGTCCCTGTACACTGTGTCACCCACACATGGTGGCCCCATGTTACACCGACCCAGCCCCTCTTCTAGACTTTGGGTAGCAGACACTCTTCTTACCGAAAGGGACTCATGGCTCAACGCTCGCTCATTGGGGAACCTGAGAACAGTGCACGCAGATGCCCGCCGTCCTTCTCCGCCTTCTCACTGGGCGGCCACGCGGGTCCCTTTACGCCTGGGGATCCTGCCATTAACCTGATGCTTTGCCAGGGGCACGCCTTCGAGGAAGGAAAGACATGCCATTTGCAAAACTACGGATTTCCAGTTGGCAATCCCCTTTCTCACGGCCTGCGGTCACCACCTGCGGGCAGCAGACCCATTCGGGCGTCGAGGCTCAGGAATGAGGGACCACCAGCCTCGAGGGAGACCCCAGGGCCGCATGCTCCGTGCATGGCTGGCTGTGAGGCCCAGGGGGCTGGGCAGCCTGCGAGGATCCCCCCTGAAAGGTCCAGGCATTGTGCTGGCCTGGCCCTGTGACCCGGCACAATCACTCAGGCAGTGCCTGGTTCCACGGAACCGAGTCTTTGACAGACAGACCCCTGCTCGCTCGCCCGCCCCCACCCCGCTGTAATAAACTCCACGGTTAATCCATCTCCTGGTTCATGTTCCACAGCGCGCATCTTTAAGCAAAGGAACACCACCCGCCCCCCAAACAAGCCGGGAGCGCGGAGCCTAAACGGGCTTCGGCCGCTGTCACGTAAAACTTGTGCAGCCTGGAAAACGCCGTCTTTCCAACACAGAACCCCGGGCCTTCCAGCGCCTTCAGGAGCAAAGCAGAGAGGAGGGGGCACCGGGCACGTCGGCCCTCACGTCCCCTCCCCCGCAGCTTACCGACACCCAAGGCCCAGCCCTGCCCGTGGGCGCACGACGGAGCCTCGCGGCCATGACTCCCGCACACGCGGCGGCCGAGCTCGGAAAGGGCGAGGCTGCGCCTGCGCGCGGTCTTCCCACCCGAGTCTCGCGGGCACGATCGCGGTGTTGAGAAGGGCCTGATGGGAAATGTAGTTCTCAACCGGCCGTCGCCGATTGTCGAAGAAGCCGAGGGTAAGGTGGCGGCCGGCCGCCACCGGGGGCAGCAGAGCGAGCTCTGTTCCTGGGGTGGGAAGTTAGCTCGGCCTGTGGAGAACCTCGGCGGTCCCTGGCTCAGGCCGGGGCGGCGGAGAATGTTCGAGGGCCAGGGACCGACGAGGACGCCGCTCTGCGGACTGTGTCTGGGGCGCAGAGGCGTCGCTTGGCTTTGCGGCGACGCCGCCGGCTGCTTTCCAAACCGGGGCTGAGCGGGTGCGGGCGGGCGGGCGAGCGGGTGCGGGCTGGCGGGCGAGCGGGTGCGGGCGGGAGGGCGAGCGGGTGCGGGCGGGCGGCAGGGGGCGCTCGAGCCGCAGGGTCCCAGCGCCGGCTGTCACCCCGAACCCTTGGGCCACCTCGACTGCAGTGACAGCCGCCCTCGAGGCCAGAATAAGCTGGAGCTAACAGTTGTGACCGCGGTCGGTGCCCAGAGAACGACACCCCCGTGTGGGAAGGGGCTCCAGCCGGGGTGGCACTCGGTCGCCCTCGGGTCGGCCGTGTGCCCTGTTTTGGTGGCTCTTGAGCTAGGTCTCGAACGGTTGCTAGGAGACCCCCTCCCCACTTTCTTGAGTGACCTAAGTGCGCTGGCTCCGGGAGCCCGAGGGCGGGGATGCGGGGGGCGACGCTGCGGCCAGAAGCCACTAGGGGTCGCCCAGCGAGGTTCAGTTGGTGTCCTCCTCCCCTGGCAAACGTGTGTGGTTGGTCTCTGGGGAGAGTCCAGAAAACCGTGGTTTCATATCTGGGAAGGGAGAAGGGACCTGAAGTGGTGGGCCATTGTCTCCGTCAGCCAGAGACGCCAACCAGATTCCTGAATGCGGGGCCGCTTTTCCTTCTCATGTCCCCAGGGTTTCGTTTCCTTGCCTTTCTGAGTGTCATCTTCAGTCACTATCTTGGCTTCATTTTTTTTTTTTTTTTTAACAGGGCAAAAGGGCAAGGCCGGGCCAGAGCTCACGCCTCTTTAGAAACGAGTGTAAATTTGCAACATCAGAGGCCTTGTATTCATAATTCTTACCCGTTCTCCTCGAACGAGACTCTAGCATTTACCCTGTACCATTTTTTTTAATGTGGAAATCTGTTGCCAACACATATTCTTAATGACCATATTTGCTTATTATTATCTCCTTTAATTTGATTGTGCATGCTTCGTGAGCAGGGGGACGGCTCTTAATATTTTCTTCTCAATTTCCTCGCAGTGCTGGGTTTTGTGTTTGGCTGTCTTCTCACAGAATGTTCCAAGGGAATAACCACTAATTTATTCAGCAAGAACACAGGCCCTTGAATTTGCCTATCTTACCCTTGAATATTTTGTTTAAGACTGAAAGGAAGAATGCATTTTCTCCCAGCACACTAAGTTCTTTCATTTGTGGCTTGCCGAGGGAATTGGGAAGAATTTGCCCAAAAGCTGCTTGTGAAACTTGTGGGCACGTGACCTTCTGCCGACAAGACTGTAACTGTCGGTAGGCATTACTTGATGGCATTTGCCACGTGGCCGTTCACTACACTGTATCCTTTGGTCCTCACAAGCTACGAAGCACTGTCATTACCCTGCTTGGCAGATGAAGAAATACATATTGAGAGGTGAAGTTACTATTTAAAGTCACCCTAGTATCTGGCAGACTTGGTTTGATCTCAGCCTGAGGGGTTTATGCTTTTCACTAAGTTGCTCCATACCATGAGAGAAACTGATCTAATATGGGAGAACTTTCCTAAGGGGTAAGGAAAAACAGGAGGGTTTTTGTGTCTTTTTTTTTTTTTTAAGTATGTGTGTGAACATGTATGCAGGTGACATAGAGGTCAGAGATCAACTTGGGTTCTCAAACACCCTCCACCTTATTTATGTATTTAGAGTATAAAAAAAAAATCTCTCACTAAACCTAGAGCTTACGGATTTGGCTACACTGACTGGCCCGTGAGCTCCAGGGAGCCCCATCTCCACTTCTCGGCACTGGGATTACAGGCACGCCTGCGCACAGTACTCGGTTTATCCTTCCATTTTGTTTATTCATTTTGTGGGGCGGGGTGGCGGGGCGGGGGGGGGGGGGGGGTGTTTTGCCTGCACGTATGTCTGAGCACAGAGACCAGAAGAGGCTTTCAGATTACCCCAGGAACCGGAGTTACAGTTGTTAAGGGGCATTGGGTTTCTGAGAAGAGAACTTGGGTCCTCCGGAAGAGCAAATGCTCTTCTGCACTGAGCCATCTCTCCAGCCCCTTGCACCTGGCTTCTTATGTGAGTGCCGGGGATCTGGGCTCATGTCCCCTGTCTGTGCAGCAAGTATTCTGCCAACTGAACCATGTCCCCAGCTGACTAATAAAAAATGTTGACTGAAGAATGCCGAGCACCTGCTTTGTTGGTGTGAGCCACATGGTGGCAGAGCGAGGGTGAGCATGTGTAGGAGCCACTGTGTAGAAGACCTACTGTAAGGCTTTGGGATCTAGCAGTGCTGGGGGTGGGGGCTAATTGCCACCCAGTGTAGAGAGAGGCCACTGTTCCTAGCTCCTCAGTCTGCCATAGGTCTCCGTGTGTGCGTTTCCCACCCGACAGGGCAGTTTCTCATTTGTACTTCATGGAAAGGCCACAGGCACACAACCAGCAGGGGTGCCACCAGCAAGCTGGGCAGTGGCCAAGAGGCTGGAGGAGACTCCAAGGGACCTTGTGCCTGAGCTCACATGAGGCACAACTGTGTAGGCGGTCTAGAAATAACTGGAGAGGCTTCAAAGTGTGCATCAGAATTCCTGAATGAGCAGCCGAGGCCAGAGCTGCTCAGAATGAAGTGCTAACATTACTGTGGTCTCATTTGCACTTTGCTGCTGAGATCCACGCCGCCGTCTGAGTCGTGCATGCGCACAGTGGAGCCCGAGCTAGTCTAGGACACTAGTGCAGATCACTGTTACCATGTAAAGAACCGCAGTCCAGTGCTAAGTGTTGGAAGTGGAAAAGCTGACTATAGCCCCAGTGCCGTGAGAGACCCACCCCAAGAGTGTGGGGGGTCAACTGCACAGCTGGGGCAGCCACTGACAGGACATGGGACCGGAAACCTACGTAAGAAAGCAGCCTTTACAACACTGAAAGTCCCTTCTTAATTCCAAAGGGAATCTTTGATTTTATTCATAAGATCATGAAGGAGGGTTGGTGGTGCCCTCCCAGCAGCTGGCTGCTTACACTCCAAGTGATGGCACCAGTGATATGACGGGAAGAGTGTCTGTATGCAGGCATGTTGGTGGCTGGCCTGGAAGCTGGTCTTCTTCCATCCTGTCTCCAATACAATTCTAGCCAAGTCTGGGGAATTCTTCTTTAAAAACAACAGCCTCTCTTCTGGCTTGGGGACACTGTAGACACGGGATGCTTGGGCTTGCCGCAGCCGTCTGGAATCTGTGAGACTTCCTTCAAAGCAAGAGCCAAATGCCTCTGAAGATGGATTGGAAAGAAGAAAGGAGTCCTTGAGGCTGCCCGCAAGCTGTTCAGATAGCCAGTCCTAAAGCCCTTGGCTTTCATCTCTCATTGCTTTAGAGACACACTTCCACGTTTACTATTTCTGTATGTAGGCTATGCCTTAAAAGTTCCAGTGACATACGGAACGTGAGATACAAGAAACACATATCATTGCTTAAGTCATTTCAAGTTAGGGTTCTGTCAAGGATCCCAATCATAATAAATGAGAGTGATATTTCCCATGTCTTCCTAAAGAATTCCCTGGAAAGAAGCTGAGCATGGTGGCACACGCTTTTAATTCCAGCCCTCAGGAGGCAGAGACAGGTGGATCTCTGTGATCTGTGGGCCATCCAGAGTTACACAATGAGATTCTATTTCAACAAACAACAAACAAAGCACGCATAGGAAAAGCCATGCCTTCACCCACCTTATCAACAAAGCTGTTTCCTCTAATAAAATTTCTACTTAAAAAAGGATTTTTAAAAATAAATTTGAGCGGGCGTTGGTGGCGCACACCTTTAATCCCAGCACTCAGGAGGCAGAGGCAGGAGGATCTCTGTGAGTTCGAGACCAGCCTGGTCTACATGCGCTAGTTCCAGGACAGTCTCCAAAGCCACAGAGAAACCCTGTCTCGAAAAAAAAAAATTAAAGTAAATTTGAAGAATATGAAACATTGTCTGGACCTCATCTGCTTCCTGACATGTCTACTCATTCCCAGAAACCCTGCCTTCTCCATGCTGCCTAAGTTTTGCTTGGCTGGTGTCTGTCCCCTTTGCTTTGACTTCCCGTCCCCTCCTCGTCTTCTCTGCTCTGTTTAAGATGGGATTGCAGCCATCTTAAACACCTCCTCTGGGCTGCCATGCTGAGTCAGGCTCCAGGTTTTCCTGGTGACACCTTTACTGTGGCAGGCATGTATTCTGATATCAAACCAGCCTGGAGGAAAATCCCAGTGCAGCAACTGAACCTAACATGAATAACTTTGGGCAAGTACTCAACTAACTTTAGCCTCATCTTTCTCTTTTGTTTGTTTTTGTTTTGTTTTGCAAGACACGGTCTTGCTATGTAGCTCTATTTGTCCTAAACTCTCTACTCCAGGCTGGCCTTGAACTCACAGATATCCTCCTGCCTCTGCAGCCCGGCTGCCGGGATCGAAGGTGTGCACCACTGCACTGTCTCTAGCCTCATCTTTACAGCAAGGGAGGGGGAAGGATGAACCACCACACAGGATGGATTGTCTGAAGACTGTGTATCCAAAGCGTGTGCACAGTGCCTGGCACAAAGCAAGTGTGCCACAGAGGGGGCTCTGGATGCTTGCATTTACATCTCACATTTGCTATCCCACTGTTTTGGTTTTTTTTCTTAAGATTTATTTATTTTGTATACAGTATTCTGCTTGCATGTATCTCTGCAGGCCAGAAGACGGCACCAGATCTCATCACAGACGGTTGTGAGCCTCTGGAGGAGCAGCCAGTGCTCTTAACATCTGAGCCATCTCTCCAGCCCCCCACTGTTTTTTGTTTTTGTTTTAATTTTTTTTCTTTCTTTTTTTTTTTTTTTTTTTTTTTTTTTTTTTTTTTTAGATTTTATTTAGTCTTCTGCCTGCAGGCCAGCAGAGGGCACCAGATCTCATTCAAGGTGGTTGTGACCACCATGTGGTTGCTGGGAATTGAACTCAGGACCTCTGGAAGAACAGTCAGTGTTCTTAACCGCTGAGCCATCTCTCCAGCCCCCCCCACACACACACACTGTTTTTTTGATATTTACATTTATGCACACATGTGTGGCCTGCTTGGGCTTCCATGCACTATGTGTGCAGATGCCTGCAGAGGCCACAGAGTATCAGACAGTTCTGAGCCACCTGATGAGGGTGCTGGGAACTGAACCGGAGCCCTCTGCAAGAGCAACATGTCCTTTAACTGCTTAGCTGTCTCCCCAACCCCATTCCACTCTTTATCATAATTTCCTTCCTCCTCCCCCCTCCCTCCCAGGCATTAGGGCTCATTCATGCAAGACAAGTACCCCTCCCCTCTTTTTGCTTTTTTTTTTGGGAATGGGTGACAGGATCTCACTAAAGTTGAACTGTCTGGCTTTGAACTTATAACTAGCTTCTCTGATGTCTGGCATTAGAGGCCTGCGCCACGTTTGCTCATATCTTACTTTTTTTTTTTTTTTTTTTTTTGCCAGACTATGAGCAAATAACGATTAGGTCTTCATTCTTGTTCTGCTTTTAACCCTGTAAGCCTTCTTTATTGAGGTATAAAATATATTCGAAATGCACTGTTAGAGTCCAGGAAGCAAACACATGCATATAAACGTAATCAAAAAAAAATTCAAAACCTTTGCCACCCTGAGAGCCCACATGCCTTTTTGTTGTTGTTTTTACAGTCAGATCCCATATCCAGCCCTGGCCTGAGTCAGCCATCCATCTGCATTCTGCCACTGTCAACTACCCTCCCCTTCCGCTTTTAAAAATTGTACTAATCGTTGAAAAGGTTTTGGTCTTGTTTGGTTTTGGTTTTTCAAGACAAGCGCTTCTCTGTGTAGCCCTAGCTGTTCTGGCCCCGAACTCAGAGGTCCACCTGTCTCTGCCCGGCTTGTTTTGGTTTTGTTTTTTGTGAAAGTTCATTTAACAAATATTTTACTTTTCTTTGTGTGTATGTATGGGGGGGGTTCATGTTAATTCAGTGCCCAGAGGCCAGAAGAGGGAGTCAGAGTCCCTGGAACTGGAGTTACAGGCAGTTGTGAGCTGCCATGTGGGTACTGGGAATGGAATTCCAGTCTCCTGGAAGAGCAGCCTGTAACTGCTGAGCCAGCTCTCCAGCCCGAGCTGTAAAAGTTCTTAGTTCTAGTTTTTAAATTATTTCTTTACTTTTATAAGCATGCATATGTGTCTACATGGGCACCACGCACATGTGAGAACCCTCCAAGTTCAGAAGAGGGCATCAGATCTGTAACAGATTGTTGTTGGCTGCCACGTGAGGGGGTGGGGGACCTGAACCCTGGTCCTCTGCAAGAGGAGCACAGAATCTTTGCCTTGGAGCCATATCTATTCTAGATATTTGTTTTGTTTTTTGAGACAGGGTCTCACTATGTAGTAGCCCTGGCTAGCCTAAAGCTCACTCTGTAGACCAGGCTGGCCTGAAGCTCACTCTGTAGACCAGGCTGGCCTCAGACTCTCAGGGATCCACCTGTCTCTACTCCCAAGTGCACCACAGTGCCTAGCTTGTTTCGGGGTTTGTGTGTGGTGCCAAGAACTGAACCCCAGGGGCTTTGCACACGGTAGTCCAGCACCCCAGCACTGAGCCACAGCCTGGCCATCTATCTTCAGACACTCGCTTGGCGGACGCTCCCTTCCAGTCTTCAAACACGCATGTCAGTTCACTTCTGTGGACACGTGTGTGAGTGCAGCTGGTTCCTCTCTCATGCTTTCTGTGTCCTGTTGAATTGTCATCGCTGCTTCTGTTTCTGTGTGTCACCACTGTCTCTTCACCTGTTCTGGTTTCCCTTTCCTGAGCACCAGACAAAGGGTTGTCTCTGAGCAGAGGCCAAAAGTCACCAGGTCACTGTCTGTGGCACCCACTGTCATGCCTGTTTCTTATATCTTGTCCAGTTTCTGGTTGGATTTGACAGGTGGCCCGAGTCTGGCTTTGTATCCTGGCACGAGGACACTACATACCTGATCGTCATGTAGGCACACCTTTGTCACACCTCCGGACACAGCCCATCATGGTCTGTCTCGGTGGGGATAATCTAGGGGACCCCTGGAGGTCATCTGCCGCCTCCCTTCATTTTCTCCACAGCTTAGGTCCTCACGTCTCAGCTCCAGGCCACACAGAATTAACGTGTTTACTGCGTGAGGAAACTGAGGTCTAGAGAACAGAATTCCTTTGAGTTGGCAGAGCGGAGCCAGTGGAACTAGACTTCCTTGCCGGGATCCTCCTATGGTCCTAAGCGGCAGGGCAGGGCAGGGCAGGGCAGGGCAGGGCAGGGCAGGGCAGCTGTCACTGCTGCATCACTCCCAGCATCTCTTGATATTTGTCTGTCACGGCCTCCCATTACACGCTTGCAAATAAACAGTCAGATGAACACAGGCTTTCTTAGTGCTTAATTCATGTGGCTTTTGTCTATGCATGCAGCATGCAATTGGGTGTGTGCTGGTGTGTGTGTGTGTGTGTGTGTGTGTGTGTGTGTGTGTGTACATAGGAATGAGACTGGCTCCTTGACTGGCTCATATGCTTAGAGTCTGTCATTAAATCCTTTTTGTTTGTTCGAGTTTTCATAGCCACGCCTTGGTCTTAACCCCCCACTAGGGGGCACAGGTATCTCTGTGGTCCTAATGTAGGTCAGTGGATCCCGGCAGCCACCTTCTTGCCCTCCATGCCCCACACCCTCCCCCTGGTAAACAAACAAACCAAAGCTGCTGCCTTCCTCAGCCCTGCAGCTAGGCTGCTGGCTGTCACCCTCTCCCCAGGGTCCTGGCCCTAGTTGAAGGAAACAACTGAGTGGCAAGTGACAGTGACTGTGAGTGACGGCCTTGCTGTCTGTCATCCCCACTAGGGGCCACCACTTCCCACTTCAGGGGCAGCAATGGATCCTAAGGAGGCGGGCTCTCCTTGCTGTCCTCAGCTGGCAAGCAAGGACTAGCCTTTTGGATCCCAGGATCTGGCCTACCTTTGACTGACATGCACCTGAAGAGAAAACAGTAACCTGTTTCTCATTTCCCATTCCTCACTTCTCAACAGAAAACCCTGGCAACCCTGGCCCACCTGCAGACAGGCAGGCAGGTCTACAGCTCCGGGCCCTGTGTCCTTGTAGGTAGGTCACACCCTGAATTTCTTCACAGCCCTCATCTACCATCAAGACCTCTGTACCATCAGCTTTGGCACCAGATTCTGAGACACGGGTCCCGGCTTCACTGCCAGCTGTGACCTTGTTTTCCTTATTAGGTAAATGAGGCTAACAACAGTTCCTGCCCCATCAATGAGACCACACTTATAAATAAGGCACTGGGCACAGTGCCTGGCGTATTATAATAAGTGTCTGATGCATATTAGCCATTATTAACAGTGTTATTAGTGTCGTTAGCATCTGTTAATGTAAGCTTCAGCATAGCCACTCTGCCCTTCTCCTTATTTTCTGGCTCACAAAGAAACAGCACTTTCCTCCCACCCTGGGGCTCAGCTTCTCCTTAACAGCAAAGCCCCTCCAAAGGGCCCTGGATGCCCATGGAGCCAGGAAAGTGAAGTACCCTGTTCTGCTCTTGCCTGGCTCAAATTGGGCCCCAGGTTTCACATAGACCGGGATTGGCCAGCACTCTGCCATGCTCTGAATGCAAACACACTCTACACATTTGGGGTGGGTGGGTAACCCCTCCCCCCAGAGTCTCTTCTGCACTTCAGGGTGGTGCAGGACAGCAATGGCTGCTGAAGCTGCTAGAACCACTACAGCACCTCATTCATTCTCTGGTCATGTTCCAGTCTCCAGGAGGGACAGGCAGCAATCCTGAGTGTCAGCCCCAGAAGCA